>NC_079199.1:4257185-4262185 GCF_029499605.1 Hyla sarda
ATTATATTCTCCTGTCCTACAGTCACCTCTCCTCTCCTGACATGGCTGATAACAGAGAACAATAGATTATATTCTCCTGTCCTACAGTCACCTCTCCTCTCCTGACATGGCTGATAACAGAGAGTAATGGAGGAGAAGTGGTACTGTGCAGTGTATATATACAGAATAAGAGGAGATACTGAGGATTACACCCAGTGCACAGGACAGGAGAAGTGGTACTGTGCACTATATACAGGACAGGAGAAGTGGTACTGTGCACTATATACAGGACAGGAGAAGTGGTACTGTGCACTATATACAGGACAGGAGAAGTGGTACTGTGCACTATATACAGGACAGGAGAAGTGGTACTGTGCACTATATACAGGACAGGAGAAGTGGTACTGTGCACTATATACAGGACAGGAGAAGTGGTACTGTGCACTATATACAGGACAGGAGAAGTGGTACTGTGCACTATATACAGGACAGGAGAAGTGGTACTGTGCAGTGTATATATACAGATTAAGAGCAGACTGGGGCAATGAAGGATTACATCAGCGTGTATCTGCACCCAGGAAAGCCAGGTGATGACTGCATGACAGCCTTTACTATGGCAATGCTCTCCAAACTGTGAAACTCCAGCTATTGCAGAACTACAACTTCCAGCATGCCCAGACAGCCAACGGCTGGGAGTTGTACTTTTGCAACATCTGGAGGTCCACAGTCTGGAGACCACTATAGTAACTGCTGTTCCTGCAGGATTTATATTTCTAGATGAAGTCGCGGTCGCCACCGATACGATACGCAGTGGAAAGTTCCCACAATTTATGAGGATTCCATGTGGACCGGTCCATAGTGCAGCCAATCAGAGGGGGAGCCGAGCACCGAGGGGTTACTACAAGGACATGATGACATCAGCACAAGACAAGACACATTCCTTCCACATAATATAATCCTGGAGTCTCCACAGAGCCCCCCGTCCGCTGCCTCCTCCTCTCCACTGCAAGTTATACAAACTACTGCACTTCTATTAAAGGGACACTCCACCTGTATGTGCTTCTATTCTACTGCTAAGAGGAGACAGATGAGGTCCAGGGCCTGCAGAGCATCGCACCTCTTCCCTAGGGAATAGTGTGATAAACTGGTTACCAGGAAATTATTGCCTGACAACTCAATGGAAGAAACTGTCACTGTTACATTGTATCCATAGTAACCAGACTGTCAGCAGGAACTGACAGTGTATCCATAGTAACCAGACTGTCAGCAGGAACTGACAGTGTATCCATAGTAACCAGACTGTCAGCAGGAACTGACAGTGTATCCATAGTAACCAGACTGTCAGCAGGAACTGACAGTGTATCCATAGTAACCAGACTGTCAGCAGGAACTGACAGTGTATCCATAGTAACCAGACTGTCAGCAGGAACTGACAGTGTATCCATAGTAACCAGACTGTCAGCAGGAACTGACATTGTATCCATAGTAACCAGACTGTCAGCAAGAACTGACAGTGTATCCATAGTAACCAGACTGTCAGCAGGAACTGACATTGTATCCATAGTAACCAGACTGTCAGCAGGAACTGACATTGTATCCATAGTAACCAGACTGTCAGCAGGCACTGACATTGTATCCATAGTAACCAGACTGTCAGCAGGAACTGACAGTGTATCCATAGTAACCAGACTGTAAGCAGGAACTGACATTGTATCCATAGTAACCAGACTGTCAGCAGGAACTGACAGTGTATCCATAGTAACCAGACTGTCAGCAGGAACTGACAGTGTATCCATAGTAACCAGACTGTCAGCAGGAACTGACATTGTATCCATAGTAACCAGACTGTCAGCAGGAACTGACAGTGTCTCCATAGTACCCAGACTGTCAGCAGGAACTGACATTATATCCATAGTAACCAGACTGTCAGCAGGAGCTGACATTGTATCCATAGTACCCAGGCTGTCAGAAGGAACTGACATTGTAGCCATAGTAACCAGACTGTCAGCAGGAACTGACAATGTATCCATAGTAACCAGACTGTCAGCAGGAACTGACATTGTATCCATAGTAACCAGACTGTTAGCAGGAACTGCGAGTGTATCCATAGTAACCAGACTGTCAGCAGGAACTGACAATGTATCGATAGTAACCAGACTGTCAGCAGGAACAGACATTGTATCCATAGTAACCAGACTGTCAACAGGAACAGACAATGTAGCCATAGTAACCAGACTGTCAGCAGGAACAGACAATGTAGCCATAGTAACCAGACTGTCAACAGGAACAGACAATGTAGCCATAGTAACCAGACTGTCAGCAGGAACTGACATTGTATCCATAGTAACCAGACTGTCAGCAGGAACTGACAATGCATCCATAGTAACCAGACTGTCAGCAGGAACAGACAATGTAGCCATAGTAACCAGACTGTCAGCAGGAACTGACATTGTATCCATAGTAACCAGACTGTCAGCAGGAACTGACAGTGTATCCATAGTAACCAGACTGTCAGCAGGAACTGACATTGTATCCATAGTAACCAGACTGTCAGCAGGCACTGACATTGTATCCATAGTAACCAGACTGTCAGCAGGAACTGACAGTGTATCCATAGTAACCAGACTGTCAGCAGGAACTGACAATGTATCCATAGTAACCAGACTGTCAGCAGGAACAGACAATGTATCCATAGTAACCAGACTGTCAGCAGGAACAGACAATGTAGCCATTGTAACCAGACTGTCAGCAGGAACTGACATTGTATCCATAGTAACCAGACTGTCAGCAGGAACTGACAATGCATCCATAGTAACCAGACTGTCAGCAGGAACAGACAATGTAGCCATAGTAACCAGACTGTCAGCAGGAACTGACATTGTATCCATAGTAACCAGACTGTCAGCAGGAACTGACAGTGTATCCATAGTAACCAGACTGTCAGCAGGAACTGACATTGTATCCATAGTAACCAGACTGTCAGCAGGAACTGACATTGTATCCATAGTGACCAGACTGTCAGCAGGAACTGACAATGTATCCATAGTAACCAGACTGTCAGCAGGAACAGACAATGTATCCATAGTAACCAGACTGTCAGCAGGAACAGACAATGTAGCCATTGTAACCAGACTGTCAGCAGGAACTGACATTGTATCCATAGTAACCAGACTGTCAGCAGGAACTGACAATGCATCCATAGTAACCAGACTGTCAGCAGGAACAGACAATGTAGCCATAGTAACCAGACTGTCAGCAGGAACTGACATTGTATCCATAGTAACCAGACTGTCAGCAGGAACTGACAGTGTATCCATAGTAACCAGACTGTCAGCAGGAACTGACATTGTATCCATAGTAACCAGACTGTCAGCAGGAACTGACATTGTATCCATAGTGACCAGACTGTCAGCAGGAACTG
The DNA here is from genome assembly GCF_029499605.1 of Hyla sarda. Taxonomy (NCBI): domain Eukaryota; kingdom Metazoa; phylum Chordata; class Amphibia; order Anura; family Hylidae; genus Hyla; species Hyla sarda. The sequence continues at coordinate 4,260,586 of NC_079199.1, forward strand.
ACAATGTATCCATAGTAACCAGACTGTCAGCTGGAACTGACAATGTATCCATAGTAACCAGACTGTCAGCAGGAACAGACAATGTATCCATAGTAACCAGACTGTCAGCTGGAACAGACAGTGTATCCATAGTAACCAGACTGTCAGCAGGAACAGACAATGTAGCCATAGTAACCAGACTGTCAGCAGGAACTGACATTGTATCCATAGTAACCAGACTGTCAGCAGGAACTGACAGTGTATCCATAGTAACCAGACTGTCAGCAGGAACTGACATTGTATCCATAGTAACCAGACTGTCAGCAGGAACTGACATTGTATCCATAGTGACCAGACTGTCAGCAGGAACTGACAATGTATCCATAGTAACCAGACTGTCAGCTGGAACTGACAATGTATCCATAGTAACCAGACTGTCAGCAGGAACAGACAATGTATCCATAGTAACCAGACTGTCAGCTGGAACAGACAATGTATCCGTAGAATCTGGATGTTCAGCAGAAAAGGTAAAATTAATCCTTAGTAATCAGACTGTGAAATGGACAATGTATCCTTAGTAACCAGCCTGTCAGCAGGAACTGACATTGTATCCATAGTAACCAGACTGTCAGCAGGAACTGACAGTGTATCCATAGTAACCAGACTGTCAGCAGGAACTGACATTGTATCCATAGTAACCAGACTGTCAGCAGGAACTGACATTGTATCCATAGTGACCAGACTGTCAGCAGGAACTGACAATGTATCCATAGTAACCAGACTGTCAGCAGGAACAGACAATGTATCCATAGTAACCAGACTGTCAGCAGGAACAGACAATGTAGCCATTGTAACCAGACTGTCAGCAGGAACTGACATTGTATCCATAGTAACCAGACTGTCAGCAGGAACTGACAATGCATCCATAGTAACCAGACTGTCAGCAGGAACAGACAATGTAGCCATAGTAACCAGACTGTCAGCAGGAACTGACATTGTATCCATAGTAACCAGACTGTCAGCAGGAACTGACAGTGTATCCATAGTAACCAGACTGTCAGCAGGAACTGACATTGTATCCATAGTAACCAGACTGTCAGCAGGAACTGACATTGTATCCATAGTGACCAGACTGTCAGCAGGAACTGACAATGTATCCATAGTAACCAGACTGTCAGCTGGAACTGACAATGTATCCATAGTAACCAGACTGTCAGCAGGAACAGACAATGTATCCATAGTAACCAGACTGTCAGCTGGAACAGACAGTGTATCCATAGTAACCAGACTGTCAGCAGGAACAGACAATGTAGCCATAGTAACCAGACTGTCAGCAGGAACTGACATTGTATCCATAGTAACCAGACTGTCAGCAGGAACTGACAGTGTATCCATAGTAACCAGACTGTCAGCAGGAACTGACATTGTATCCATAGTAACCAGACTGTCAGCAGGAACTGACATTGTATCCATAGTGACCAGACTGTCAGCAGGAACTGACAATGTATCCATAGTAACCAGACTGTCAGCTGGAACTGACAATGTATCCATAGTAACCAGACTGTCAGCAGGAACAGACAATGTATCCATAGTAACCAGACTGTCAGCTGGAACAGACAAT
>NC_079199.1:4269685-4297185 GCF_029499605.1 Hyla sarda
TATCCATCACTAGAGATCAGCGGTGACATGACTGAGAATACAGCCTATCCATCACTAGAGATCAGCAGTGACATCACTGAGAATACAGCCTATCCATCACTAGAGATCAGCGGTGACATCACTGAGAATACAGCCTATCCATCACTAGAGATCAGCGATGACATCACTAGAGATCAGCGGTGACATCACTGAGAATACAGCCTATCCATCACTAGAGATCAGCGGTGACATCACTGAGAATACAGCCTATCCATCACTAGAGATCAGCGGGGACATCACTGAGAATACAGCCTATCCATCACTAGAGATCAGCGGTGACATCACTGAGAATACAGCCTATCCATCACTAGAGATCAGCGGTGACATCACTGAGAATACATCCTATCCATCACTAGAGATCAGCGGTGACATCACTGAGAGTACAGCCTATCCATCACTAGAGATCAGCGGTGACACCACTGAGAATACAGCCTATCCATCACTAGAGATCAGCGGTGACATCACTGAGAATACAGTCTATCCATCACTAGAGATCAGCAGTGACATCACTGAGAATACAGCCTATCCATCACTAGACATCAGCGGTGACATCACTGAGAATACAGCCTATCCATCACTAGAGATCAGCGGTGACATCACTGAGAATACAGCCTATCCATCACTAGAGATCAGCGGTGACATCACTGAGAATACAGTCTATCCATCACTAGAGATCAGCAGTGACATCACTGAGAATACAGCCTATCCATCACTAGAGATCAGCGGTGACATCACTGAGAATACATCCTATCCATCACTAGAGATCAGCAGTGACATCACTGAGAATACAGCCTATCCATCACTAGAGATCAGCGGTGACATCACTGAGAATACAGCCTATCCATTCACTAGAGATCAGCAGTGACATCACTGAGAATACAGCCTATCCATCACTAGAGATCAGCGGTGACATCCCTAGACATCAGTATAGACACACAGTATCTGATCCCGACGCTCGTCTCGCAGTTTCTTCGCTGTATTCCCCGCCTGCTCTGAGTGACTCACTGGGTGTAGTGTGACAACCTGCAGAACGAGTTCATCTCCATGGCAACAAACGACTCAACCGCCATATCAACAGAACACAGTGCAACGGATAAGCCGGCCCTGCCCCATTCCTAGAACCGCCGCTGCCTGCGATTATCCGGATCACGACAAAATGAAAGTGAAGCCGCGCAGCAAGATGGCGACACGGGAAAAAATAGAAAAACTAAAGAAAGTTAATAAGCTGCTACATTGTGTACTGCAAATGAAGCTGTTGCAAAACTACAACTCCCAGCATGCCCGGACAGCCAACGGCTGTCCGGGCATGCTGGGAGTTGTAGTTTTGCAACAGCTGTAGGCACACTGGCTGGGAAACACTGCTCTACTGTACTGAAGTCATGAAAGGAGAAGTCACATTGTAAACTTAAATTTTACTATTTTTTTGTTTTGTTTTTTTCATTTCTCTGGATACTGTTTGCAGTTTAAAGGGGTCCTCCGGTGAAAAACTTATTTTATTTTTTTGTAAATCAACTGGTGCCAGAAAGTTAAACAGATTTGTAAATTACTTCTATTAAAAAAATCTTAATCCTTCCTGTACTTATTAGCTGCTGAATACTACAGTGGCATCTCTTTTCCGTTTGAAACACAGATGTCTCTGCTGACATCACGAGCACAGTGCTCTCTGCTGAAATTCACGAGCACAGTGCTCTCTGCTGACATCTCTGTCCATTTTTAGGAACTGTCCAGAGTAAAAGGAAATCCCCCATAGCAAACATATGCTGTTCTGGACAGTTCCTAAAATGGACAGAGATGTCAGCAGAGAGCACTGTGGTCATGATGTCAGCAGAGAGCTCTGTGTTCCAAAAAGAAAAGAATTTCCGCTGTAGTTTACAGCAGCTAATAAGTACAGGAAGGATTAAGATTTTGTTTATAGAAGTAATTTACAAATCTGTTTAACTTCCTGGCACCAGTTGATTTAAAAGAAAAAAAAAAAAAAAGTTTTTCAGCGGAGTACCCCTTTAAAGAATGGAGTTTTTTAAATTTTTATTTATCCTTATATATAGGACATTGCACGCTCTCTATCAGGTACAGAACTACAACTCCCATCATCCCCTGACCGATGGCACAGTGGGAATTGTAGTCTCACAACACTACCGAATATCTACCCAACCGCGCAGACAGTAGGTTCCCCGGTGGAGCCCGTACGCAGCAGAGGCTGGAACCTTCACGTAACCTCCATTCTTTACACTGCAGGCTGAACGCCACAAAAATAAACGTAAAAATTGGTTTCCAGTAATAAAATTTTAGTTTTCTATTTGTTAGCACTGAATAACTTCTGTCTTTGTAAAGTTTAGATCCTTCGCAAAATAATAAAAAAACAGTTATAAAAAAAAATATAAAAATAAATAGAAGAATAAACAATAAAATTTATTAATTAAAATAAATTAATTAAAATAAAATACAAATTTAAAAAACAAACAAATTTTTTTTTAAATAAATAGATAAATAAACAAAGAAATAAATAATTGCATTCTTATTGGTTACTGGTAGTTCAGTTTTATCCATTTTTATTATAGAACAATTTAATGGCTTCTGTCCGCCGCGCTCCACTTATGGGGAATGTAGGAATTTTTTGGGGAGGGGGAACATTCTAAAATAATAATATTAATTAACTAAGTAAATAAATAATTATATAAATAAATAAAATTAAGTAAATAAATAATTAAGAAAATAAATAAAAAATAAAATTAAGTAAATAAATAAATAAAAATGTCGACTAAGTAAATAAATAAATCAATGAACAATTGCGTTCTTATTGGTCGCTCATTTAGTTTTTTCCATTTTTTATTATAGAACAATTTAAAGGGGTATTCCAGGCCAAAACTTTTTTTTATATATCAACTGGCTCTGGAAAGTTAAACAGATTTGTAAATTACTTTGATTAAAAAAATCTTAATCCTTCCAATAGTTATTAGCTTCTGAAGTTGAGTTGTTTTCTGTCTTACTGCTCTCTGATGACTCACGTCCCGGGACGTGACATCATCATTGAGCAGTTAGACAGAAAACTTCAGAAGCTAATAACTATTGGAAGGATTAAGATTTTTTAATAGAAGTAATTTACAAATCTGTTTAACTTTCCGGAGCCAGTTGATATATATAAAAAAAAGTTTTCGCCTGGAATACCCCTTTAATGGCTTCTGTCCGCCGCGCTCCACTTATGGGGAATGTAGGATTGTTTTGGGGAGGGGGAACATTCTAAAATAATAATATTGATTAATTAAGTAAATAAATAAATAATTAAGTAAATAAATAAAATTAAGTAAATAAATAAACATTTTTTTTTACTAAGTAAATAAATGAATCAATAAACAATTGCGTTCTTATTGGTCGCTCATTCACTTTTATCCATTTTAACGGCTTCTGTCCGCTGCGCTCCACTTATATCATACATGGGGAATGTAGGAATGTTTTGGGTAGGGGGAACGTTCTAAAATAATAATATTAATTAATTAAGTAAATAAATAATTAAGTAAATAAATAAAAAAATAAAATTAAGGAAATAAATAAATAATTGTTTAACTTAGTAAATAAATAAATCAATAAACATTTGCGTTCTTATTGGTCGCTCATTCAGATTTATCCATTTTATTTTTAACGTAATTTAATGGATGAACACGGGGGTTGTAGTTTTGCGCATAAAGGAGTAGTTCATGGTATGGTGATATGTTCCTGTACATAGGGAATAGACATTTTACATTGATCCTTCCATTTCCAGGAATCCGCTATGAAAGCAGCCGACGCGTTTCCAGCCTTGTTGCATTAAGTGGGATTGCAGCCGGGTCAGTGATCACACAGACAATAGGTAGAGTGGCCCCACACCGCAATACGCCCGGCCCGGCCTGGGACAAGAGCACTGCCTCCGCTTCTATCCCCCCTCGCCGGCAGCGCGACGCTGATCACTTGTGACAAGAGGTATTTGTAGCAGCGGCCCAGTGAAAGCCGTACAGTCATCTATTGTGCAGGAGAGGAAGAGGGGGGGGGGGGGCACCTCTTATTGTCGGCGACCAATGAAACGCCCGGCTAACATCCATGACCTCCTTTCCTCTCTGCTAATGGAAAGCGAATTACGGCGCAGCATCGTGGCCGGACCGGCAAGGACTTATAAAGAGATTTCATGACATCCTATATATGTATCTGAGCTCACAGGACGTTCTGTCATCACCTCCAGGATGTCCGGTGCAGCAAAAACTTAAAGGGGTATTCCGGTGAAATACTAAATTATTTAAAGAAACTGGTGCCCAGAAAGTTAAACAGATTTGTAAATGAATTCTAATTAAAAATCGTAATCCTTCCAGTACTTGTCAGCTGCTGTATGCTCCACAGGAAGTTCTTTTCTTTTTGAATTTCTTTTCTGTCTGACCACAGTAGTGCTCTCTGCTGACACCTCTGTCCATTTTAGGATTTTAGGAACTGTCCAGAGTAGGAGAAAATCCACATAGCAAACCTCTCCTGCTCTGGACAGTTCCAGACACGGACAGAGGTGGCAGCAGAGAGCACTGTGGTCAGACTGGAAAGAATTACACAACTTCCTGTGGAGCATACAGCAGCTGAAAGATTAAGATTTTTAAATAGAATTAATTTGACAAATCTGTTTAATTTTCTGGCACCAGTTGATTTAAAAAAAAATAGTTTTTCACCGAAGTACCCCTTTAAGAGGAGCATTTGGGGTATGTTCACACAGGACTGAAGCGCTGCAGATTTGTTGCAGATTTTCTCAACTTTAATAGAGAAGTCAAAATCTGCAGCGATTCAGCCCTGGACAAAGATACCCCTGGATGAAGGTAAAGCGGTGGTCTCCAAAGAGTGGACCTCCAGATGGTACGGCAGCACGCCCTAGAAATATGGCAGATTTTCAGCAGCAGAAAATCTTCGCCAAACAGTGTGGAAATGGAGACAAATATGCAAATATTTTGAAGATCGGGTGGAAAAAAAACATACAATCAAAGAATTTCAAATCCACAGTTGCAAATTTCCTGCGAATCTGCTGCATAAACTTTACAACAGCTGCGGATTTTAACTCCCCCATTGAAGTCATTGATGAAAATCTGCAACAATACCGCAGTGAATCTATGACATCTTCTGACACGCTGAGGATTTAAAACTGCAGCAAAACCGCAGTGAATTCGTGACATCTATTGAGACGCCGAGAATTTAAAATTTGCAACATAACTGCAGTGAATGCATAACATTTACTGACACACTGAGGATTCAAAATCTGCAATAGTAAATCGCAGTGAAGCCATACATTTACTGACACGCTGAGGATATAAAATCTGCAATAAATCTGCCATAAATCCATAGATTTACTGACACGCTGAGAATTTAAAATCTGCAACAGAACCACAGTGAATCCATAACATTTACTGACACTCTGAGGATATAAAATCTGCAATAAAACCACTGTGAATACATACATTTACTGACACGCTGAGGATTTTAAATCTGCAACAGAACCGCAGTGAATCCTTAACATTTAGTGACACGCTGAGGATTTAATATATGCAACAAAACTGCAGTGAATCCATAACATCTATTGCAGTGTTTGATAACCAGGGTGCCTCCAGCTGTTGTAAAACTACAACTATCAGCATGTCCAACTGTCTGGAAATAGCTGTTGTAATAGCTTCAGTCTGTGGGTCTCCAGCTGTTGCAAAACCACAACTTGCAGCATGCCGGGGTACACTGATCTATTATTGACACGTTAAGAATATAAAATCAGAAAATATGTCAATTTTTTTGTATAAATTTTGCACTGATTTTTTTTACATGTATTTCGTCCACTTTGCTTCTACTATTAGAGTTGCAGATTTTCTGTAAAATGCGCAGCGAATCTGACACATGCGGCTGTACCCTAAAACGTAAGAGCACCCAGTAAGTAAGACAGAAATTAGAATAATGACCTCTGTGGGGTCTGGGATGGCGGCCATATTGGTTGTCACCCAGCTTTCCAGGGAACAGAAGAGGACGACTGTAGGGCTTCCATATTTTGGGGGGTGGGATTAATATCCGCATTCTGTCAGGGTCTCGCTCTGTAATAGAATAAGGCTGCTAAAGGGCACAAGCTGTAGGAACAGCCATTGCTGATGTACTTAAAATTGTATTAGCGATCGTGTATCGGAGCCTCCGCGGGGACCTGTCTCATTCCCAGCGCTCGCCCACTTAACGTGCGGTGTGATCGATAGAGCGCCAGGCAGAGGGGGAACACTGCGCGTATCATCTGCAGCCGCTGTCAGGAGGAATACGACAAGATAAACCCTGACGAGCCATCATACCCGCTATAAATAGACGCCTTCCCAAGGTCAGCGCCGGAGAAGATATTGGATAAATAGCAGCAGAGTCGGATATAGTCACCGCGAGGAAACAATCAGCCAGATCACAAAACCCTCAATTATACCGCAAATCTCGAATACGGCGCAATTCCTTTAATCTGGCATCCAAGGGGGAAGTGAAAACGCCAGATTATAGGGGGGGTCAGCATTAGAATACATAGGTAAAGCTGAGACCCCTCCGGAATGGTTCATAGTATAGAAACACTACAGGACAGGAACAGCCGACCGGTCATCAAAGACACATCCATTATAGAGTTAATATACACGTAAAAATGAGAGTTAAATTTCAGAGCTGTACTCACTATTCTGCTGGTGAGGTCACTGTGTACATACATTACATTACTTATCCTGTACTGATCCTGAGTTATATCCTGTATTATACTCCAGAGCTGTACTCACTATTCTGCTGGTGGGGTCACTGTGTACATACATTACATTACTTATCCTGTACTGATCCTGAGTTATATCCTGTATTATACCCCAGAGCTGTACTCACTATTCTGCTGGTGAGGTCACTATGTACATACATTACATTACTTATCCTGTACTGATCCTGAGTTATATCCTGTATTATACTCCAGAGCTGTACTCACTATTCTGCTGGTGAGGTCACTGTGTACATACATTACATTACTTATCCTGTACTGATCCTGAGTTATATCCTGTATTATACTCCAGAGCTGTACTCACTATTCTGCTGGTGAGGTCACTGTGTACATACATTACATTACTTATCCTATACTGATCCTGAGTTATATCCTGTATTATACTCCAGAGCTGTACTCACTATTCTGCTGGTGAGGTCACTGTGTACATACATTACATTACTTATCCTGTACTGATCCCGAGTTATATCCTGTATTATACTCCAGAGCTGTACTCACTATTCTGCTGGTGAGATCACTGTGTACATACATTACATTACTTATCCTGTACTGATCCTGAGTTATATCCTGTATTATACTCCAGAGCTGTACTCACTATTCTGCTGGTGAGGTCACTGTGTACATACATTACATTACTTATCCTGTACTGATCCTGAGTTATATCCTGTTTTATACTCCAGAGCTGTACTCACTATTCTGCTGGTGAGATCACTGTGTACATACATTACATTATTTATCCTGTACTGATCCTGAGTTATATCCTGTATTATACTCCAGAGCTGTACTCACTATTCTGCTGGTGAGGTCACTGTGTACATACATTACATTACTTATCCTGTACTGATCCTGAGTTATATCCTGTATTATACTCCAGAGCTGTACTCACTATTCTGCTGGTGAGATCACTGTGTACATACATTACATTACTTATCCTGTACTGATCCTGAGTTATATCCTGTATTATACTCCAGAGCTGTACTCACTATTCTGCTGGTGGGGTCACTGTGTACATACATTACATTACTTATCCTGTACTGATCCTGAGTTATATCCTGTATTCTACTCCAGAGCTGTACTCACTATTCTGCTGGTGGGGTCAATGTGGGGGAGGGTGAAGTATACAGAGTGACATCTTTCTTCAGCTGAGTCCACATAAACCGGTTTGGCTCCTTACATGTTCAGACACGAGAGACATCCGTAACGTCTGACTTGTTCGCCCCTGCGCAGGTCACATGACTCCGACTGGAACAAACTCTATACAGACAGATCAGCTCCATATGCAGAACATCTGCTGACAGGATTCCTATGTATGCGACTATACCCAGCTTTCCCAGACTACTGAAAAGCATTAATATAGTAGAAGAGCATTAAAAAAGGCAGAAATGTAAGATCATTGTACAACTCAGCTTTCCCAGCCTCCTGAATGGCATGTCCTTCCTATAATGCAGGACTATGAGCAGCTCAGGATCTGGAATAGCTGACCTGCCCTATGGACCAGCGGCAGTCACCAAACTTTCCCTGACGCAGATGGGGCTGAAAAATAGTTCAATAAAATCTCCCAATGAGCAGACGACTCCGGCGCTGAGCGCAGGCGACCATTGGCGTGCTGAGCCGAGTCATTTACTCCGGCCAGGGACTGGTTTTTAGCGCGGCTGGCAGGACGCAGTGATGGATGCGTGATTTTGGGCGCTTTGGCCGCCGGCAGCTGCAAGATCATTATTTATAAACAAGTGAATTAAGACCCAGGAGCGGGAACGCTTCATCCCGCCATAACTGGACAAGAATTTGGCCTCGCGTCAACTATTTAAGGACAAGAGAAAATAAGAGGCTGAAATTGGTCGTCGCGGCGCTCGCTCCTACGCCAGACGGTGAGGAGTTTATTTCTTCTTTGTTCCTGTAACACCAACGTCCCCTTCACATCGGTGAAAACAGCGAAAGATCAAACATCTACCGAATCCACGGCCACGAGGAACAAGACACGTCCGCAGGATCTGACTACAGGGATTGTGTGTAGTCTGTAACCATGGAGACACAGATCTATGACTACACGGGGGATTGTGTGTAGTCTGTAACCATGGAAACACATAGATCTCTGACTACACGGGGGATTGTGAGTAGTCTGTAACCATGGAGACACATAGATCTGTGACTACACGGGGGATTGTGTGTAGTCTGTAACCATGGAGACACAGATCTGTGACTACACGGGGGATTGTGTGTAGTCTGTAACCATGGAGACACAGATCTATGACTACACGGGGGATTGTGTGTAGTCTGTAACCATGGAGACACATAGATCTCTGACTACACGGGGGATTGTGTGTAGTCTGTAACCATGGAGACACATAGATCTGTGACTACACGGGGGATTGTGTGTAGTCTGTAACCATGGAGACACAGATCTATGACTACACGGAGGATTGTGTGTAGTCTGTAACCATGGAGACACATAGATCTGTGACTACACGGGGGATTGTGTGTAGTCTGTAACCATGGAGACACATAGATCTGTGACTACACGGGGGATTGTGTGTAGTCTGTAACCATGGAGACACATAGATCTGTGACTACACGGGGGATTGTGTGTAGTCTGTAACCATGGAGACACATAGATCTATGACTACACGGGGGATTGTGTGTAGTCTGTAACCATGGAGACACATAGATCTCTGACTACACGGGGGATTGTGTGTAGTCTGTAACCATGGAGACACATAGATCTGTGACTACACGGGGGATTGTGTGTAGTCTGTAACCATGGAGACACATAGATCTGTGACTACACGGGGGATTGTGTGTAGTCTGTAACCATGGAGACACATAGATCTGTGACTACACGGGGGATTGTGTGTAGTCTGTAACCATGGAGACACATAGATCTGTGACTACACGGGGGATTGTGTGTAGTCTGTAACCATGGAGACACATAGATCTGTGACTACACGGGGGATTGTGTGTAGTCTGTAACCATGGAGACACAGATCTATGACTACACGGAGGATTGTGTGTAGTCTGTAACCATGGAGACACATAGATCTGTGACTACACGGGGGATTGTGTGTAGTCTGTAACCATGGAGACACATAGATCTGTGACTACACGGGGGATTGTGTGTAGTCTGTAACCATGGAGATACATAGATCTGTGACTACACGGGGGATTGTGTGTAGTCTGTAACCATGGAGACACATAGATCTGTGACTACACGGGGGATTGTGTGTAGTCTGTAACCATGGAGACACATAGATCTGTGACTACACGGGGGATTGTGTGTAGTCTGTAACCATGGAGACACATAGATCTGTGACTACACGGGGGATTGTGTGTAGTCTGTAACCATGGAGACACATAGATCTCTGACTACACGGGGGATTGTGTGTAGTCTGTAACCATGGAGACACATAGATCTGTGACTACACGGGGGATTGTGTGTAGTCTGTAACCATGGAGACACATAGATCTGTGACTACACGGGGGATTGTGTGTAGTCTGTAACCATGGAGACACATAGATCTATGACTACACGGGGGATTGTGTGTAGTCTGTAACCATGGAGACACATAGATCTCTGACTACACGGGGGATTGTGTGTAGTCTGTAACCATGGAGACACATAGATCTCTGACTACACGGGGGATTGTGTGTAGTCTGTAACCATGGAGACACATAGATCTGTGACTACACGGGGGATTGTGTGTAGTCTGTAACCATGGAGACACATAGATCTGTGACTACACGGGGGATTGTGTGTAGTCTGTAACCATGGAGACACATAGATCTGTGACTACACGGGGGATTGTGTGTAGTCTGTAACCATGGAGACACATAGATCTGTGACTACACGGGGGATTGTGTGTAGTCTGTAACCATGGAGACACATAGATCTGTGACTACACGGGGGATTGTGTGTAGTCTGTAACCATGGAGACACATAGATCTGTGACTACACGGGGGATTGTGTGTAGTCTGTAACCATGGAGACACATAGATCTGTGACTACACGGGGGATTGTGTGTAGTCTGTAACCATGGAGACACATAGATCTGTGACTACACGGGGGATTGTGTGTAGTCTGTAACCATGGAGACACATAGATCTGTGACTACACGGGGGATTGTGTGTAGTCTGTAACCATGGAGACACATAGATCTGTGACTACACGGGGGATTGTGTGTAGTCTGTAACCATGGAGACACATAGATCTGTGACTACACGGGGGATTGTGTGTAGTCTGTAACCATGGAGACACATAGATCGGTAGAAGAGCAGCCGAGGGATTTATTATCATCAATGAGAAGAAGAAGAATCCAGGGCGACCAAATGGTGACCCAAGAACTTTACCAGAGATACAGAGACACATGGATCCTACATCCAGAGCCCAGAAATAAGGATAATAATCGATTTACTATTTATTTCCTCTATTGTGCAGGATCCTATGGACAAGTTATACCTGTAAATTTTAAGGTGACCATACAAATGAGGTGGGGGGGGGGGCATAGGGCTCTGGAGTGGGGGGAGGGGCAGAAGGCTCTGGAGTGGGGGGGAGGGGGCTCTGGAGTGGGGGAGGGGCAGAGGGCTCGGGAGTGGGGGGAGGGGCAGAGGGCTCTGGAGTGGGGGGAGGGGCAGAGGGCTCTGGAGTGGAGGGAGGGGCAGAGGGCTCAGGAAAGGGGGAGGGGCAGAGGGCTCGGGAAAGGGGGAGGGGCAGAGGGCTCGGGAGTGGGGGGAGGGGCAGAGGGCTCGGGAGTGGGGGGAGGGGCAGAGGGCTCGGGAGTGGGGGGAGGGGCAGAGGGCTCGGGAGTGGGGGGAGGGGCAGAGGGCTCGGGAGTGGGGGGAGGGGCAGAGGGTTCTGGAGTGGGGGAGGGGCATAGGGTTCTGAAGTGGGGGAGGGGCATAGGGTTCTGAAGTGGGGGGAGAGGGTTCTTGAGTGGGAGAGGGGCAGAGGGTTCTGGAGTGGGGGGAGGGGCAGAGGGTTCTGGAGTGGGGGAGGGGCAGAGGGTTCTGGAGTGGGGGAGGGGAAGAGGGTTCTGGAGTGGGGGAGGGGCAGAGGGTTCTGGAGTGGGGTGGACATAAAATGTTGGAGGAGGGAGAGAGGGGGCTGTGTAGAAGAGGGGACGGGGGCACAGAACTGGAGCAGAGGGCTCTGGAAGTCAGAGTTCTGGAAAAGCGGGCTGTGAAGAAGGGGGGCAGAGGGATACGGGAAGGGGGGGTATAGAACAGTCTGGAGGGAACAGGTATGTACAAGCTCAGCAGGTTATCCCGCTCTTCCTGCTGAGTACAAGTGCACACTTGGTGCTTCGATTGCTTGTACACTTGGGGTCGGCCGGAGTCGCTCTTCAGGGTTTATCGACAGCTTTAAAAAAAATTCTGGTGCAAAAAGCGACATCCTGCGACCTCAGCTCTGGCCGGAGCAGTAAGGGTTAAGGCGCTGACACGGCGGTTCCAGGGCATCAGCTTGCAGATAATGGCAGTGTACACACCTAGCATTTAACCGGTAGCGTGCTTTCACCCTGTAATTTGCAGCCACACCTCACGGTTGCTACGGCGACCAAACTGCGCCACTAAACTTTAGCCTGTTTAGTTAGGAGGTGGGAGCCGGACGGACGATTACCGAAAAAAAATAAAAAAAAAAAAATGTTGTCTCCCATTTCTTTGTTGTCGGCGACTCCGTATCTACACGGGCAATCGGAACGGCCGGGCACAGGTGTGAGGAAAATTCTGTCCTTAAAGGGCCGCTAACCCTAATATTGGTAAAACCGAAGCGATGGAAGCAGCGCCAATTCAGTTCTGTGTTTCTCTTTCATTGTACTTCTTGCTTTGTTGCCATGGAGAACCTTATTGTATTCACAGCGTACTACCCCCAAAATACACAGGGCGACTCCCAGCATCCGGCGCCGGTCACCGATGACATCACAGATGACACGCTCGGCCTGTAACAACATGTGGATGTGCAGGAGCCAAAACCTCATTCGTTTTACAGTCTCCATAAAAAGTAAACAGCCTTAATCTTTATGCAAATTACCGAGTTTTCAACAACGCCGCGCCTCGGCCCTGGAGATGCGACAAAGGCTTTCAGGCCTCACTTTTCTACAGTAGTGTTGCCCAACCAGTGTGCCTCCAGCTGTTGCAAAACTACAACTCCCAGCATGCCCGGACAGCCGAAGGCTGTCCGGGCATGCTGGGAGTTGTAGCTTTGCAACACTTATCTATACTCGTGAGTCATAAAGGAAAAGTATACAAGAACTAAACTCAATCTAGAGACGAGAAAGAGAAAGAAGAAGGAAATCCACCATGACACCAGCAGCAGGCGCCATACCCAATCAAAGATGGACGCCAAGGGGAGGGGTGTGGGAGGTTAGGGGTCTTACCTTGAAGCAAAGCTCCATTTTTCTTGAAGAAGTTGCTTCCTGGCCACAAAGGAGGAACCGATGTGCTGCAGAAATAGAAGAAAAACAATGTGTCAATATTCTGCAGAAAGAGAAGAAATACAATGTATCAATAATCTGCAGAAGGAGAAGAAAAAATATTAACAATCTGCAGAAAGAAGAAATACAATGTAGCAATACTCTGCAGAAATAAAAACAATGTATCAATATTATGCAGCAAGAGGAAAAATACAATGTATCAATATTCTGCAGAAAGAGAAAATACAATGCATCAATATTCTGCAGCAAGAGAAAATACAATGTATCAATATTCTGCAGAAAGAGAAAATACAATATATCAATATTCTGCAGAAAGAGAAAATACAATGTATCAATATTCTGCCGAAAGAGAAAATACAATGTATCAATATTCTGCAGAAAGAGAAAATACAATGTATCAATATTCTGCAGAAAGAGAAAATACAATGTATCAATATTCTGCAGAAAGAGGAAAAATACAATGTATCAATAATCAGCTGAAAGAGAAGAAAAAATATTAACAATCTGCAGAAAGAAGAAATACAATGTAGCAATACTCTGCAGAAATAAGAAAAACAATGTATCAATACTCTGCAGAAAAGCAGAAATACAATGTATCAATACTCTGCAGGAATAAGAAATACATTGTATCAATACTCTGCAGGAATAAGAAATACATTGTATCAATACTCTGCAGGAAACACGTATCGGGCGTCACGTCCTCCGCCGCGGTTCTTCCTGATCACATTGTTAACATTTTGGCTTCTAAACTTGAGCCTGGATTACAGTGGTTGCCCTTGGATACAACACAGATCCGGTGTACCCTCCGCATAGGATACATTGTAGCAAGTTTATTTTGTGGTAACCAAGGGCAACAGAAACAACAACAACTCCAACTCCCATTGGGGAACCATGAGACAATAATGCATAAAGTAACATTTATCACTTACTTTTTTAACACCTGAATGGCAAATCCAGCACTCATGCAAAGTTATGGGGCAGAGAAGGTGTCATTGTGTAAGATTCGCCATTCAGGGGCCTGAACAGTTGGGTGGGAGACACATGTGAAAGCTGTGTGACATATAGGTTTTTCATTCAGCTTTCACAAGAGCTATTTTAATTGTTGTGAAGTATCAAATAGACAAAGGGTTAATAGAGTCCAAAAACTGACCCCAAATCTCTGGCATGTAGCAAACTGTTACCCACCCATCTTGCCCAGTCCCCTGATTTACCGCCCTATACAATATAGCACGAAATCGATGGTATTTATGGCGAATAGGTGACGCTCACTCATTTCCAGACAGGTGACATGATTGCGGATTCGGACAGTGATCTACGCCCACGCGCGTGTCTGGCGGTTTCGGACATTGTGGCCGCTCTTTATGGGTTTATGGGGCAATGAGTCACAGTCCTGTCCCCAAGGCCCCTCCTCGGCACACTTCAGGGTCTCTCATTCATGTCGTGTCTCCTGCAGACAAAGTGAATCTCGTCCCAAACAAAAGGCGTTTATCGCGGCGTCCACATCGAGCGCTGACACCATCACAATTCGCCTTTGACACCACAAGAACAATGGCAGCAAATGACTCCGCTCGGAGGTCAGATCCATTCCGTAGAATAAGTCACTTTTATTTTTTCTCTTACTTTCTAAAAGTTTTTGGCTACACGTCAACTTTTTTCCAACCAGTAAATGGGCCCCAGACTCCGCCCTCTTCTGATATTGCGCCAATCGCATCCTATCATTATATAGTCATATCCTCTTGTGGTCAGTGACATATTGTGATGGCCGGAGGGCCCCTTAAAGTATTAATATTATACAGGTCCGATTTTCCACAGAACGTTCGCTACGCAGAGCACAGTAGCGGCACGGGCGCACGCGGCGGATACACTGCATGTTCTACATAGTGTTTATGATTGAAGCCACGAGGAGCTGTACAAATCTGCACAATTGCGCACTGTGAAACTGATCTGTGGTGAAATAAAAAATTCACTCTATTGTGGATTTTCCCCATTGGCGCAAAATGGATTTTGCACCCACAAAAAAATTCTAAAGGATTTACAGCAGTGTTTCCCAACCAGGGTGCCTCCAGCTGTTTCAAAACTACAATTCCCAGCATGCCCGGACAGCCGTTGGCTGTCTGGGCATGCTGGAAGTTTTAGTTTTGAAACAGCTGGAGGCACCCTGGTTGGGAAACACTGCTTAAGGGTGCGTTCAAACGCTATTTGTTTTTGCAGGTTTTCCGCAGCGTATTTGAAAGTGGGTGGGCTCTTCACGGCTGTCTGTAGCAGATTTTCCTACTGACTTCAATGGGGCTTGCGGCGGATTTTCCGCAGCGTAAATTCTGCTGTGGACAGCCGAGAAGAGCCCGTCCCCTTTCAAATACGCAGCAGAAACCCCGCAAAAACGCAAAAAAAAGTGTGAACATTCCCTTAAAGCATAATCCACACCAGCAGATTTTCTGCAGCTGATCTAAAAAAGATCCCTTAGATCGGTGGTCTCCAAACTGTGGACCTCCAGATATTGCAAAAACTACAACTTCCAGCATGCACGGACAGCCAACACCATGGACCTCCAAATTGCCATTGCTGGGAGTTGTAGTTTTAAAACAGCTGGAGGCACCCTGGTTGGGAAATACTGCTTTAAAGCATAATCCACACGTGCAGATTTTCTGCAACTGATCTGCAGCTCATCCAAAAAAGATCCCTTAGGTCAGTGGTCTCCAAACTGTGGACCTCTAGATGTTGCAAAACTACAACTCCCAGCATGCCCGGACAGTCAAAACTGCGGACCTCCAGAAGTTGCCGTTGACTGCCCGGGCATGCTGGGAGTTGTAGTTTTGAAACAGCTGGAGACTCCCTGGTTGGGAAACACTACACTGCATCAAAATCCACTACAACTCCCAGTATGCCCGGACAGCCAACATTGTGGACCTCCAGAAGTTGCCCAGGTATGCTGGGAGTTGTAGTTTTTAAACAGCTGTAGGCACACTAGTTGGGAAAGTGTTCTACAGCATAATCCACAACAGAGATTTTTTTTAAGGATTCGTAGCAACACAATTTGGTGCATATTTGCAGCTACAGAAATGCTGCAGGATTTTTTTTACGCCGCAATCCCTGTCTTTGCTGAGGAATTAGAAAAATTGATAATTTGAGGAAAATTTTATTTATGTATTATAAAAAATTAAAATCTAAGTATTTAAATCAATGTATTCCACAGTTACAGATTTAGCTACGGAATATCTGCAGCAGAATCCTCATCACCTGCAGATTTTGGTTCCCCCAGAAAATCTGTATCTGATCCGACGCAAGAACTGACATACGGCAAATGTAAATTCCGCGCTGCAGGTCGATTTCCAAGTGAAAGAAATCGGGAGAAATTTCTGCAACCAAAAGGGATTTCCGTTTTTTCGCTGAGCTTTATTTCACATGCGTCAGATGATTTGTTTTCTACAATAAATCTCATGCACGTGAACAGACTCTGAATCGCCGTAATCACCAGCGCAGAATAGCTGCTCTCCGGCGTGGAGCGCGCTCTGTTTATGGCGGTCTCGCCTCTCCGTGTGGTTTCGCGTGGCTCTTTTCCCCCCTAACGAGGCCATTTAACTAAACAACGTGATTAAAGCGACGACTCGTTAGCAGAGACAAATGGAACTCTGGGAACTTTGTCTCTGCGGTCGTCGAGGACCCATAAAAAAAAAAAAGGGGGTCGTATCGTAAAATCAGGGCGAGCTGGCGTGATGACCGCTTATTAGCTGGGATTTACGGGCAACCTCAGGGGGACGCCACGGCAGCGGCGGAGATAGGAAAACAACTCCATATTAACATTATGCAGAAGCAGATTTTATAACCGTCCGATCGACTAGAACAACTAATAATCTGGCGCCGGTAAATGCGGAATGTAGAAAGTTATTTTTTGGGGTCACTGTCTCTTTAAATAAAGTTTTATGTAAACTTCTCTGAGAACCATTTAATGTATAACCAGTATAAAAGAAAGGAGGAAGTGGTGAACCGCAAAACTACAACTCCCAGCATGCCCGGACCAACCAGTGTGCCTACAGCTGTTGCAAAACTACAACTCCCAGCATACCTGGACCAACCATTGTGCCTCCAGCTGTGGCAAAACTACAACTCCCAGAATACTTGGACAAACCATTGTGCCTCCAGCTGTGGCCAAAACAACAACTCCCAGCACACCTGGACCAACCATTGTGCCTCCAGCTGTGGCAAAACTACAACTCCCAGCATACTTGGACAAACCATTGTGCCTCCAGCTGTGGCCAAAACAACAACTCCCAGCACACCTGGACCAACCATTGTGCCTCCAGCTGTTGCAAGACTACAACTCCCAGCATACTTGGACAAACCATTGTGCCTACAGCTATGGCGAAACGACAACTCCCAGCATACTTGGATCAACCATTGTGCCTCCAGCTGTTGCAAAACTACAACTCCCAGCATACCTGGACCAATCATTGTGCCTCCAGCTGTTGTAAAACTACAACTCCCAGCATACTTGGACCAACCATTGTGCCTCCAGCTGTGGCAAAACTACAACTCCCAGCATGCCCAGACAGCCGTTGGCTGTCTGGGCATGCTGGGAATTGTAGTTTTGCAATATCTGGAGGCACCCTGGCTGGAAAACACTGCCACATAATATGATGAATTCATTTTACAAAATGTCATCCTGAGCTTCCTGGTTCATGAATGTTAGAAATACAGGAAAGAATACAACGGTGGGGAAAGGGGATACGTTGTGTCACTGTCTCTTTAAATAAAGTTTTATCTGCCAGATATGGAAACTTCTCTGAGAACCATTTTATTTATAACCAGTATAAAAGAGAGAAGGAAGTGGTGAACCGCAAAGTGTGAAGATGCCGCGAAGATCGTAACGGTCTATTGTGACCCCACCGGCGAACCCGGGATCATGAACTCCGCTACACGAGGCGCCGATCCGCTCCTGACCTTACCAAATACAAAGGACAAATAAGTCGAATGAGAAACGCGTTTCGAAGGCGGACGCAACCCTGATCTGGGTACAACACGGTAACATCCCCCCCTCGCCACAGGACTGCGCCAGACACCAGGGAGCAGTGTTTATACTGCGGCTGCCAGACGCCCAGTCAGATATAGAGAGTCCGGGCTCGTTTGCTACGTTCCTTTCGCTGCGATTGTCAAAACAAGAGGAGCAGCGTCTGCGGAGGCGAATATCACAATCATCTGGTCGCTTAGCGAAAGTCAACAGTTCTGAGTCCGAGGGTCTGGATCGCTCCGCGCCAATGTCCTGGGAGGACGCTCCCGCTTCAAGGTGAAACTTAGCCATGAGTCATGTGACCATGACCGGGCGCGGACGTGAAAACTGACCGGAAAGTCAAGCAAAAATTGGGATTCGCAGTGACAAAAATGTTGCGGTGATACAATTAAGATTACTGCACAAACGGACATACCTGCATTTTCCAACAACTGTGCCTCCAGCTGTTGCAAACCTTCAACTCCAAGTATGTCTGGACCAACCAGTGTACCTCCAGCTGTTGCAAATCTACAACTTCCAGAATGTCTGGACCAGTGTGCCTCCAGCTGTTGCAAACCTTCAACTCCCAGTGTCTGAACCAACCAGTGTGCCTCCAGCTGTTGCAAAACTACAACTCCCAGCATACCTGGACCAACCAGGGTGCCTCCAGTTGATGCAAAACTACAACTCCCAGCATGCTTAGACTAACCAGTGTGCCTCCAGCTGTTGCAAAACTACAACTACCAGTATACCTGGATGAACCCAGTGTGCCTCCAGATGTTGTAAAACTACAACTTCCAGCATGCCAAGACCATCAATGTGCTTCCAGCTGTTGCAAAACTACAACTCCCAGCATGCCCAGACAGCCGCTGGCTGTCTGGGCATGCTGGAAGTTGTAGTTTTGCAATAGCTAGAGGCACACTGCCAAATAATAGGACAAATGAATTTTACAAATTTTCATCCTGAGCTTCCTGGTTCACGAATGTTAGAAATACAGGGAAGAATACAATGGGTATTACAGTGCAGATCGTACGATATTCAGGATGCGAGGAAAGCTGGATGACAATACCAGCCAGATCTATAACCAGAAATCCAAAGGAAATTATGGGGCGGGGAAGGGGCGAGTGGGGCCTGGGCACCCATGGACACCAATATTCAGGATGCAAGGAAAGCCGGGTGACTATACCGGCCAGATCTATAATCAGAAATCCCAAATGAAAACATGGAGCAGGCGAATGGGCGAACGGGGCCGCGGCGCCCATGGACACCCATATTCAGGATGCGAGGAAAGCTGGGTGACAATACCGGCCAGATCTATAACCAGAAATCCCGAAGGAATTCAGGGGGCGGGGAAAGGGCGAGCGGGGCCGGGGCGCCCACGGACACCGCACACAATGGACGATCTGTCGACCTCGGGCCCTGGGGGATGAGAACTGAGTCACTTATAATAGATGCATTATAGAAGATATACACAGGGAGGGTGGGAACTACTGTATACAGAGGGAGGGGCTCCGGAAACATGGCCGCCATGACTACCGCATGTGACAGGCTTAGATACTCCAGGTCAGCTGAAAGTATCTCACAGAATAGGATTAGATACAGTGGCTTAGCAAACAATATCACACATGAAAGGCTTGGATACTCAAGCTCAGCAGACAGTATCACACATGACAGGATTAGATACAGCAGATTTGCAGACAGTATCAAATGATGGGATTAGATACAGCAATTCAGCAGACAGTATCACACATGATTGCTTAGATACCCATGCTCAGCAGACACATGATAGGATTAGATACAGCAGCTTCACAGATCGTATCACACATTATAGCTTTGATACACTAGCTAATGAGACAATATCATGCATGATTAGGTTAGATACCCTTGCTGAGAGGACAGTATCACATACAATAAGCTTAGATACATCAGCTCAGTAGACAGCAAAGCATAAGATAGAACTAGATACAGCAGCTCAGCAGACAGCATGGCACATGATAGGCTTAGATACCCAAGCTAAGCAAGAGTATCATATGACAGGATTAGATACAGTAGTACTCAATTTGCTTAGGCATTGATGATACTGTCTACAGAAAAGTGTATCTAAGTCTAAGTACAGAACTCAGCAAGTATCAGACAATAGGTTTAGATGCAGCAGCTTAGCAGACAGTATCACACATCAGGCTTAGATACACAACTGAGCAGGTCATTGTCCCTCTGTTCCTTAGTGACATGTAATGCTGTCTATATTCCCAGGTGCTGTGCAGCACAGTCCTGGGTCGTCCTCGCGGAGACACTTTTTGCGCAGGGCGTCCATGGCTGCAGGCGCCTCTGTCACACATGGTTCGGATTATTTTACGACGCTGGTATGCATCTCCATGGAGACGGCCGACTCTGAAATATGAGGGGGGGGGGGTACAGATACTTTCCCTCCTTCCCCTGCGGCTTGTAGACTAAGGAACCATTTATGAGCACAGTAACAAGGAGCCCTGTACCCCGCTCGATTAACCCCTTCAGTGCCAGGAAGAGTCATTGTCCTAGACTCAATCACTAGAACAACCGGCCAACAGTCTGTATTATACTCCAGAGCTGTACTCACTATTCTGCTGGTGAGATCACTGTGTACATACATTACATTACTTATCCTGTACTGATCCTGAGTTATATCCTGTATTATACTCCAGAGCTGCACTCACTATTCTGCTGGTGAGGTCACTGTGTACATACATTACTTATCCTGTACTGATCCTGAGTTATATCCTGTATTATACTCCAGAGCTGTACTCACTATTCTTCTGGTGAGGTCACTGTGTACATACATTACATTACTTATCCTGTACTGATCCAGAGTTATATCCTGTATTATACTCCAGAGCTGCACTCACTATTCTGCTGGTGAGATCACTGTGTACATACATTACATTACTTATCCTGTACTGATCCTGAGTTATATCCTGTATTATACTCCAGAGCTGTACTCACTATTCTGCTGGTGAGATCACTGTGTACATACATTACATTACTTATCCTGTACTGATCCAGAGTTATATCCTGTATTATACTCCAGAGCTGCACTCACTATTCTGCTGGTGAGATCACTGTGTACATACATTACATTACTTATCCTGTACTGATCCTGAGTTATATCCTGTATTATACTCCAGAGCTGTACTCACTATTCTGCTGGTGAGGTCACTGTGTATATACATTACTTATCCTGTACTGATCCTGAGTTATATCCTGTATTATACTCCAGAGCTGCACTCACTATTCTGCTGGTGAGATCACTGTGTACATACATTACATTACTTATCCTGTACTGATCCTGAGTTATATCCTGTATTATACCCCAGAGCTGTACTCACTATTCTGCTGGTGAGATCACTGTGTACACACATTACATTACTTATCCTGTACTGATCCTGAGTTATATCCTGTATTATACTCCAGAGCTGCACTCACTATTCTGCTGGTGAGATCACTGTGTACATACATTACATTACTTATCCTGTACTGATCCTGAGTTATATCCTGTATTATACCCCAGAGCTGTACTCACTATTCTGCTGGTGAGATCACTGTGTACACACATTACATTACTTATCCTGTACTGATCCTGAGTTATATCCTGTATTATACTCCAGAGCTGCACTCACTATTCTGATGGTGAGGTCACTGTGTACATACATTACATTACTTATCCTGTACTGATCCTGAGTTATATCCTGTATTATACTCCAGAGCTGTACTCACTATTCTGCAGGTGAGGTCACTGTGTATATACATTACATTACTTATCCTGTACTGATCCAGAGTTATATCCTGTATTATACTCCAGAGCTGTACTCACAATTCTGCTGGTGGGGTCACTGTGCACATACATTGCATTACTTATCCTGTACTGATCCAGAGTTATATCCTGTATTATACTCCAGAGCTGTACTCACTATTCTGCTGGTGAGGTCACTGTGTACATACATTACATTACTTATCCTGTACTGATCCTGAGTTATATCCTGTATTATATTCCAGAGCTGTACTCACTATTCTGCTGGTGAGATCACTGTGTACATACATTACATTACTTATCCTGTACTGATCCTGAGTTATATCCTGTATTATACTCCAGAGCTGTACTCACTATTCTGCTGGTGGGGTCACTGTGTACATACATTACATTACTTATCCTGTACTGATCCTAAGTCATATTCTGTATTATACTCCAGAGCTGTACTCACTATTCTGCTGGTGGGGTAACTGTGTACATATAATATGTCTATATAGACCATGAACCAGCAGGGAATGCTGGGAGATTTAAATCACTTATTCCATCACTTCACCTGGCAGATAACTTGTGTAGTATATAAAGTGCTGGGACTTGTAGTTCTTTAGCAGATGAATGGATTGTTTAGCCGAACAAAAGTTTAAAGACACAATAAAGAAATAAATATTACAAATGTTTTATTAAAATTACTTTCCAGGATCAGAGGTGTAATGAAGTTTTCACGTGTTCCTCTTTTGCGCCAATGATCAGCGCGGAGCTTAATTCCTGATTCGCCACCGTCCCCAGGCAGAGGTCAGGTCTGGCGGCAGCCGCTTGAAGAAATCCGCAGGAGATTGATCCGCCACTTCAATCTCCAAACGGTATTGTTTCACTTACTCCAGCGAAATCGTCGCATTATGAGTGGAACAAAAGCGCGGAGCCGTCTAATGCCATAATCTCATTTCAAATCCTTTCGCCCCGTGCCCGTCCTTTTAGCCCTGAAATTGCAATCTTCTTTCAGTAATCACAGCGCTAATTGGTGCCGGCAAAGTGGCGTTTCCAAGTGCGGACTCCTCGGCCACTGCACAGCGACAGATTTAGGGAATTTTTCATGGCGGTTTCTGAGGTTAAACGGTGCAAGGGTCAAGGACGAGAATCAATTCCGCAGATAAGGCGCAGAGCCATCGCTCCCCGACCTGCGGCTCTACAGCTGTCTGAAAATTATAACTTCTATAAGAGCAGGACATAATACGGGGGAGAAGAGCCTCGACGCGGGGGATGGAGGAGCCTCGACGCGGGGGATGGAGGAGCCTCGACGCGGGGGATGAGGAGCCTCGACGCGGGGGATGAGGAGCCTCGACGCGGGGGATGAGGAGCCTCGACGCGGGGGATGAGGAGCCTCGACGCGGGGGATGAGGAGCCTCGACGCGGGGGATGAGGAGCCTCGACGCGGGGGATGAGGAGCCTCGACGCGGGGGATGAGGAGCCTCGACGCGGGGGATGAGGAGCCTCGACGCGGGGGATGAGGAGCCTCGACGCGGGGGATGAGGAGCCTCGACGCGGGGGATGAGGAGCCTCGACGCGGGGGATGAGGAGCCTCGACGCGGGGGATGAGGAGCCTCGACGCGGGGGATGAGGAGCCTCGACGCGGGGGATGAGGAGCCTCGACGCGGGGGATGAGGAGCCTCGACGCGGGGGATGAGGAGCCTCGACGCGGGGGATGAGGAGCCTCGACGCGGGGGATGAGGAGCCTCGACGCGGGGGATGAGGAGCCTCGACGCGGGGGATGAGGAGCCTCGACGCGGGGGGTGAGGAGCCTCGACGCGGGGGGTGAGGAGCCTCGACGCGGGGGGTGAGGAGCCTCGACGCGGGGGGTGAGGAGCCTCGACGCGGGGGGTGAGGAGCCTCGACGCGGGGGGTGAGGAGCCTCGACGCGGGGGGTGAGGAGCCTCGACGCGGGGGGTGAGGAGCCTCGACGCGGGGGGTGAGGAGCCTCGACGCGGGGGGTGAGGAGCCTCGACGCGGGGGGTGAGGAGCCTCGACGCGGGGGGTGAGGAGCCTCGACGCGGGGGGTGAGGAGCCTCGACGCGGGGGGTGAGGAGCCTCGACGCGGGGGGTGAGGAGCCTCGACGCGGGGGGTGAGGAGCCTCGACGCGGGGGGTGAGGAGCCTCGACGCGGGGGATGAGGAGCCTCGACACGGGGGATGAGGAGCCTCGACACGGGGGATGAGGAGCCTCGACACGGGGGATGAGGAGCCTCGACACGGGGGATGAGGAGCCTCGACACGGGGGATGAGGAGCCTCGACACGGGGGATGAGGAGCCTCGACACGGGGGATGAGGAGCCTCGACACGGGGGATGAGGAGCCTCGACACGGGAGAGAGGAGCCTCGATACGAAGGGAGAAGAGCCTCGACGCGGGGGATGAGGATCCTCGACACGGGAGAGAAAAGCCTCGACACGGGAGAGAAGAGCCTCGACACGGGAGAGAAGAGCCTCGACACGGGAGAGAAGAGCCTCGACACGGGGGAGAAGAGCCTCGACACGGGGGAGAAGAGCCTCGACACGGGAGAGAAGAGCCTCGACACGGGAGAGAAGAGCCTCGACACGGGGGATGAGGAGCCTCGACACGGGGGATGAGGAGCCTCGACACGGGAGAGAAGAGCCTCGACACGGGAGAGAAGAGCCTCGACACGGGAGAGAAGAGCCTCGACACGGGAGAGAAGAGCCTCGACACGGGAGAGAAGAGCCTCGACACGGGAGAGAAGAGCCACGACACGGGATGAGGAGCCTCAATATGTGGGAGGAGGAGCCTCGATACAGGGTCGAAGAGCTTCCATACAGGGGAGAAGAGCCTCGACACGGGGAAGAAGAGCATCGATATGGGGGATAAGAGCTTCCATACGTGGGAGAAGAGCCTCGATATGGGAGAGAAGAGCCTCGATATGGGAGAGAAGAGCATCGATATGGGAGAGAAGAGCATCGATATGGGAGAGAAGAGCATCGATATGGGGGAGAAGAGCATCGATATGGGAGAGAAGAGCTTCCATACGGTGGTGAAGAGCATCAATATGGGGGAGAAGAGCATCGATATGGGAGAGAAGAACATCGATATGGGGGAGAAGAGCATCGATATGGGAGAGAAGAGCATCGATATGGGAGAGAAGAGCATCGATATGGGGGAGAAGAGCTTCCATACGGTGGTGAAGAGCATCAATATGGGGGAGAAGAGCATCGATATGGGAGAGAAGAACATCGATATGGGGGAGAAGAGCATCGATATGGGAGAGAAGAGCATCGATATGGGAGAGAAGAGCATCGATATGGGGGAGAAGAGCATCGATATGGGAGAGAAGAGCTTCCATACGGTGGTGAAGAGCATCAATATGGGGGAGAAGAGCATCGATATGGGAGAGAAGAACATCGATATGGGGGAGAAGAGCATCGATATGGGAGAGAAGAGCATCGATATGGGAGAGAAGAGCATCGATATGGGAGAGAAGAGCATCGATATGGGGGAGAAGAGCATCGATATGGGAGAGAAGAGCTTCCATACGGTGGTGAAGAGCATCAATATGGGGGAGAAGAGCATCGATATGGGAGAGAAGAACATCGATATGGGGGAGAAGAGCATCGATATGGGAGAGAAGAGCATCGATATGGGAGAGAAGAGCATCGATATGGGGGAGAAGAGCTTCCATACGGTGGTGAAGAGCATCAATATGGGGGAGAAGAGCATCGATATGGGAGAGAAGAGCATCGATATGGGGGAGAAGAGCTTCCATACGGTGGTGAAGAGCATCGATATGGGAGAGAAGAGCATCAATATGGGGGAGAAGAGCATCGATATGGGGGAGAAGGAAATCGATTAGGGGAGAAGGACCTCGTTTAGGGGAAAAGGACCTCGATTAGGGGAGAAGGACCTCAATTAGGAGAGAAGGACCTCAATAAAGGGAAGGGGGGGCATGGATAATGAGGGTGAAACCTCAATAAGGGAAGAAAAGACTTGATTAAGGGAGTGGAGCTTTGATAAGCGGAGCCTAAATATAGAGGTAAAGACTCAATATTTTATAGATCTAGTCCAAGTAACAATTTTGACCAGAATAGATAATATTGGGGATATATAGTAACAAAGAGTCACATATACTGTATACACATGTATCACTCTGTAGAGGATCAGTCAACTGGATATACAAAACAACTCGCACACAACATGACCCAACAATTGAGTTATACAAAAGCTTCCAGCGGACTACAAGTACCGTGTCCACCTAAAGAGCTGAGAAGCATACGGTTCTATCCTGTCTTCCCTGAGGGGTGAACCCATAAATTGCACGGCTACCACCGCAGCGCTGACAAAAGAAGTAATGGAACGTGTAAGGTTACGCTCGTCTTCGGCGTCCTAAATGCATTGGGGGAGGGGGCTTTTCTTTATTTTTGCCTCCTGAGCACTTTGTCCCCAGCTTTGTGCTAATCCTCAATCTGACGTTTCCTCCTGAAGCTATCTGACCTCGAGTTGTCATTTTGGATATTTCATGCCGTTGCGATTTTTCACAAAAAAAAAAAAAAGGAAATTATTAAAAACAGACAAAAAACCAGGTAGCAAGGACGAGGCTGGGAGCCAACTGTATGCGCTGCGTGGGGTTCGGGGGTTGCCATGGTAACCGTGCGGTTATACGTGCTAACGGTATGTTCTTTTGCCAGGCAACTAACAGTCTTGTGATGCAACTTGCACCTGTCTCCGCTATGTGTTGCTATAGCGACGCTCCAGTTGCCAGGGTTACCATCACGCTAATCGCCTTGCGCGGGCACACTTACGGCAGTCTTCCCTGCAGCCCAGCTGTTGTAGTATCTCTGGCGGATTGATTGTCTGGGCATGTGATGGAATGCGGCTCCTGAGACACCGACAAACTTCATTATAAAAAGAAAAGGAGCAGAAAACATAATAAATAAACCATTCTGCTCGGCTCCGATTATTATAAGGAATCGTCTGAGCCCGTGTAGATAATAAAGAGCCTCCGGGGTCTGAAGAAAACTTCTGCAACTTTATAACAAGACTTTGACAAGTCTTCATTATTTTGTAACGTTACTCTGCTTGCTGTCAGTGAATTCAAACCTTGTTCAAAGCAGAGGCGTAACTGGAGCAGTCTAGACCAGTGTTCTCCAACTAGGTTGCCAATGGCTGTTGCAAAACCATAACGGTCTTTGGTCAGAATGTCCCCACCAGGGTGCCTCCAGCTGTTTCAAAACTAAACTCCCAGCATGCCCGGACAGCTGAGTTATAGTTTTGCAACAGCTGGAGAGCACTGGTCCAGATTAGTGTTTCCCAGTGTGCCTCTGGCTAATGCAAAACTACAACTCCCAGCATGCAGTACACAGTAAAGTATATACAAGTATGCAGAAAAGTATACACCAAAGTATACAGAACAGTGTACAGCACAGTATATACAAGTATACAGCAAATTATACAGTAAAGTATACAGCACAGTATATACAAGTATACAGCAAATTATACAGCAAAGTATATACAAGTATACAG
>NC_079199.1:4302185-4427679 GCF_029499605.1 Hyla sarda
GTCACTGTGTACATAGATTATATTACTTATCCTGTACTGATCCTGAGTTATATCCTGTATTATACTCCAGAGCTGTACTCACTATTCTGCTGGTAAGGTCACTGTGTACATACATTACATTACTTATCCTGTACTGATCCTGAGTTATATCCTGTATTATACTCCAGAGCTGTACTCACTATTCTGCTGGTGAGGTCACTGTGTACATACATTACATTACTTATCCTGTACTGATCCTGAGTTATATCCTATATTATACTCCAGAGCTGTACTCACTATTCTGCTGGTGAGGTCACTGTGTACATACATTACATTACTTATCCTGTACTGATCCTGAGTTATATCCTGTATTATACCCCAGAGCTGTACTCACTATTCTGCTGGTGAGGTCACTGTGTACATACATGACATTACTTATCCTGTACTGATCCTGAGTTATATCCTGTATTATACTCCAGAGCTGTACTCACTATTCTGCTGGTGAGATCACTGTGTACATACATTACATTACTTATCCTGTACTGATCCTGAGTTATATCCTGTATTATACTCCAGAGCTGTACTCACTATTCTGCTGGTGAGGTCACTGTGTACATACATTACATTACTTATCCTGTACTGATCCTGAGTTATATCCTGTATTATACACCAGAGTTGCACTCACTATTCTGCTGGTGAGATCACTGGGTACATACATTACATTACTTATCCTGTACTGATCCTGAGTTATATCCTGTATTATACTCCAGAGCTGTACTCACTATTCTGCTGGCGAGATCACTGGGTACATACAATACATTACTTATCCTGTACTGATCCTGAGTTATATCCTATATTCAGAGCTGCACTCACTATTCTGCTGTTATCTTGTACTTATTTCATGTATGCGACCAATCATTTGTGGCGGACTGATACACTGTTGCACGTGCTTCCAAAAAGTCCCAGAATAAAGCAGCCGCCACATCAGTGTATTGATCGGTGCGCACGCTCCAGCTGACCCCCGGACACAAGTCATTCAGATAAAGGTTCCTCCAAATATTGACTTTACAAGAAACAGAGTGAAGTGATGGAGCCCTGACCTTTGACCCCTGCAAACATTCCACTAACTAACAACTTCATGTTGACCTCATGTGCCCATCACGAGCATGGTGCGTCCGGTGCCTCAGGCCTCCCATGTCACATGACTTACAGCCCGCAGTACACGGATTTCGCACTCACCACCTTGGTCGTTGCGCCTCATTTGCATATCCCTATTTTGCTGATGTAAACGAGACTTAAAAAGAAAGAGACTGACCCAATTACTGGAAAAATATTGTGCTTCTCCGAGGCGCATGTCTGAACGGTGAGGAGCCGTCACCCAGCTTTCTCAGGATCCTGTATAGAATCATATACAATTCACTCCACAGCTCCTCCATACATGTGTCAGACCTCACTGAGTGTACAAAAGTATTCATGAACAAGGAGGCTCAGGATGAACAGCAGCACTGGTCCCTCTAAAAGAAGAGAGGTGAGTGCAGGAACAGTACCAGTGGAATGTAACGTATTACTCTCTGTTATCAGCCATGTCAGGAGGGGAGAGGTGACTGTAGGACAGGTGAATATATCTATTGTTCTCTGTTATCAGCCATGACAGGAGGGGAGAGGTGACTGTAGGACAGGTGAATATATCTATTGTTCTCTGTTATCAGCCATGACAGGAGGGGAGAGGTGACTGTAGGACAGGTGAATATATCTATTGTTCTCTGTTATCAGCCATATCAGGAGGAGAGAGGTGACTGTAGGACAGGTGAATATAATCTATTGTTCTCTGTTATCAGCCATGTCAGGAGAGGAGAGGTGACTGTAGGACAGGTGAATATAATCTATTGTTCTGTTATCAGCCATGTCAGGAGAGGAGAGGTGACTGTAGGACAGGTGAATATATCTATTGTTCTCTGTTATCAGCCATGTCAGGAGAGGAGAGGTGACTGAAGGACAGGTGAATACAATCTATTGTTCTCTGTTATCAGCCATGTCAGGAGAGGAGAGGTGACTGTAGGACAGGTGAATACAATCTATTGTTCTCTGTTATCAGCCATGTCAGGAGGGGAGAGGTGACTGTAGGACAGTTGAATATATCTATTGTTCTCTGTTATCAGCCATGTCAGGAGAGGAGAGGTGACTGTAGGACAGGTGAATATAATCTATTGTTCTCTGTTATCAGCCATGTCAGGAGAGGAGAGGTGACTGTAGGACAGGTGAATATATATATTGTTCTCTGTTATCAGTCATGTCAGGAGGGGAGAGGTGACTGTAGGACAGGTGAATATATCTATTGTTCTCTGTTATCAGTCATGTCAGGAGAGGTGACTGTAGGACAGGTGAATATATCTATTGTTCTCGGTTATCAGCCATGTCAGGAGGGGCGAGGTGACTGTAGGACAGGTGAATATATCTATTGTTCTCTGTTATCAGCCATGTCAGGAGAGGAGAGGTGACTGTAGGACAGGTGAATATAATCTATTGTTCTCTGTTATCAGCCATGTCAGGAGGGGAGAGGTGACTGTAGGACAGGTGAATATAATCTATTGTTCTCTGTTATCAGCCATGTCAGGAGGGGAGAGGTGACTGTAGGACAGGTGAATATATCTATTGTTCTGTTATCAGCCATGTCAGGAGGGGAGAGGTGACTGTAGGACAGGTGAATATATCTATTGTTCTCTGTTATCAGCCATGTCAGGAGAGGAGAGGTGACTGTAGGACAGGTGAATATAATCTATTGTTCTCTGTTATCAGCCATGTCAGGAGGGGAGAGGTGACTGTAGGACAGGTGAATATATCTATTGTTCTGTTATCAGCCATGTCAGGAGGGGAGAGGTGACTGTAGGACAGGTGAATATATCTATTGTTCTCTGTTATCAGCCATGTCAGGAGAGGAGAGGTGACTGTAGGACAGGTGAATATATCTATTGTTCTCTGTTATCAGCCATGTCAGGAGAGGAGAGGTGACTGTAGGACAGGTGAATATAATCTATTGTTCTCTGTTATCAGCCATGTCAGGAGGGGAGAGGTGACTGTAGGACAGGTGAATATATCTATTGTTCTCTGTTATCAGTCATGTCAGGAGAGGAGAGGTGACTGTAGGACAGGTGAATATAATCTATTGTTCTCTGTTATCAGCCATGTCAGGAGGGGAGAGGTGACTGTAGGACAGGTGAATATATCTATTGTTCTCTGTTATCAGCCATGTCAGGAGGGGAGAGGTGACTGTAGGACAGGTGAATATATCTATTGTTCTGTTATCAGCCATGTCAGGAGGGGAGAGGTGACTGTAGGACAGGTGAATATATCTATTGTTCTCTGTTATCAGCCATGTCAGGAGGGGAGAGGTGACTGTAGGACAGGTGAATATATCTATTGTTCTGTTATCAGCCATGTCAGGAGAGGAGAGGTGACTGTAGGACAGGTGAATATATCTATTGTTCTCTGTTATCAGCCATGTCAGGAGAGGAGAGGTGACTGTAGGACAGGTGAATATATCTATTGTTCTCTGTTATCAGCCATGTCAGGAGAGGAGAGGTGACTGTAGGACAGGTGAATATAATCTATTGTTCTCTGTTATCAGCCATGTCAGGAGGGGAGAGGTGACTGTAGGACAGGTGAATATATCTATTGTTCTCTGTTATCAGTCATGTCAGGAGAGGAGAGGTGACTGTAGGACAGGTGAATATAATCTATTGTTCTCTGTTATCAGCCATGTCAGGAGGGGAGAGGTGACTGTAGGACAGGTGAATATATCTATTGTTCTCGGTTATCAGCCATGTCAGGAGGGGAGAGGTGACTGTAGGACAGGTGAATATATCTATTGTTCTCTGTTATCAGCCATGTCAGGAGGGGAGAGGTGACTGTAGGACAGGTGAATATATCTATTGTTCTCTGTTATCAGCCATGTCAGGAGAGGAGAGGTGACTGTAGGACAGGTGAATATATCTATTGTTCTCTGTTATCAGCCATGTCAGGAGAGGTGACTGTAGCGTTATTTAATGGGAAGAGTAGCACTATGTGCAGCATCTCCCTACCCGTAATATACGCAGACTGGAGAGGCATTGATCCTATAAACCCCACGGTGTCCCCCCACATTGGGTGCAGTGCTGCCCATGATGCCCGTCTTGTACATATGTGGGCAATATCATGGTGTATACGGGTACAGTGACGGTTTCCCATCTGTGGACGGAGTCAGAGAAATCAATAGAGTTTACCGCACTTTGTGACTAATTCCGCAGCATGACAGCTGGCGCGTGACCCTGAAGACGTCTGCGGCCCGACCGAGGAGAAATCTGCCAGATACGGGTCTCCTAGCAACACATGATGGCCCCAGGCACAAAGTGTCGCGTCTCAGCGTTATTGCCCATAGTAACCAAAAGGAATCCCGGGGTCACTGTGATCGATTGACACAAGCAACGCTATAGAGTGGTGGTCCCCAACCTGAGGCTCTCCAGCTGCTGCCAAACTACAATATCCAGTGGCTAATGGAGATCACTACAGCAAGAGAACCATAGATATATAGAAACCATCAATGTCTATGACCTTCAGTAAATTCTCTGTTGAGTTTATGTTTTAATTTCTCCTAATTTCCAAGATCTCTGCTTGTTGTCAGTGAAACACAGACAATGTACCAAGTACGAGGGCATAGTATTATATAGGCCTGGTACAAATGTAACAAACCCTCAGTTGTTTCAGCAGAACTAGGTAAGAACCATTTATAATCATTGCTTATTATCACATATATCTAGAGATATTACAGGTGACTGATATCATCCTCTTATAACGCTCCAGTACTGATATAATCTCTATATATTACATCATATGTGACTGATATCATCCTCTTATAACGCTCCAGTACTGATATAATCTCTATATATTACATCATATGTGATATCAGCCGCTCCTCTTATAACACTCCAGTACTGATATAATCTCTATATATTACATCATATGTGATATCAGCTGCTCCTCTTATAACGCTCCAGTACTGATATAATCTCTATATATTACATCATATGTGATATCAGCCGCTCCTCTTATAACGCTCCAGTACTGATATAATCTCTATATATTACATCATATGTGATGATATCAGCCGCTCCTCTTATAACGCTCCAGTACTGATATAATCTCTATATATTACAACATATGTGATGATATCAGCCGCTCCTCTTATAACGCTCCAGTACTGATATAACCTCTATATATTACATCATATGTGATGATATCAGCCGCTCCCCTTATAACGCTCCAGTACTGATATAACCTCTATATATTACATCATATGTGATTATATCAGCCGCTCCTCTTATAACGCTCCAGTACTGATATAACCTCTATATATTACATCATATGTGATGATATCAGCCGCTGCTCTTATAACGCTCCAGTACTGATATAATCTCTATATATTACATCATATGTGATGATATCAGCCGCTCCTCTTATAACGCTCCAGTACTGATATAACCTCTATATATTACATCATATGTGATGATATCAGCCGCTCCTCTTATAACGCTCCAGTACTGATATAACCTCTATATATTACATCATATGTGATGATATCAGCCGCTCCTCTTATAACGCTCCAGTACTGATATAATCTCTATATATTACATCATATGTGATGATATCAGCCGCTCCTCTTATAACGCTCCAGTACTGATATAATCTCTATATATTACATCATATGTGATATCAGCCGCTCCTCTTATAACGCTCCAGTACTGATATAATCTCTATATATTACATCATATGTGATATCAGCCGCTCCTCTTATAACGCTCCAGTACTGATATAACCTCTATATATTACATCATATGTGACTGATATCAGCCGCTCCTCTTATAACGCTCCAGTACTGATATAATCTCTATATATTACATCATATGTGATATCAGCCGCTCCTCTTATAACGCTCCAGTACTGATATCATCTCTATATATTACATCATATGTGATATCAGCCGCTCCTCTTATAACGCTCCAGTACTGATATAATCTCTATATATTACATCATATGTGATATCAGCCGCTCCTCTTATAACGCTCCAGTACTGATATAACCTCTATATATTACATCATATGTGACTGATATCAGCCGCTCCTCTTATAACGCTCCAGTACTGATATAACCTCTATATATTAC
Organism: Hyla sarda; assembly: GCF_029499605.1. Classification (NCBI taxonomy): domain Eukaryota; kingdom Metazoa; phylum Chordata; class Amphibia; order Anura; family Hylidae; genus Hyla; species Hyla sarda. The sequence goes on from NC_079199.1 coordinate 4,308,360, forward strand.
ATCATATGTGATATCATCCTCTTATAACGCTCCAGTACTGATATAACCTCTATATATTACATCATATGTGATATCATCCGCTCCTCTTATAACGCTCCAGTACTGATATAACCTCTATATATTACATCATATGTGATATCAGCCGCTCCTCTTATAACGCTCCAGTACTGATATAATCTCTATATATTACATCATATGTGACTGATATCAGCCGCTCCTCTTATAACGCTCCAGTACTGATATAACCTCTATATATTACATCATGTGACTGATATCATCCTCTTATAACGCTCCAGTACTGATATAACCTCTATATATTACATCATATGTGATATCATCCGCTCCTCTTATAACGCTCCAGTACTGATATAACCTCTATATATTACATCATATGTGATATCAGCCGCTCCTCTTATAACGCTCCAGTACTGATATAATCTCTATATATTACATCATATGTGACTGATATCAGCCGCTCCTCTTATAACGCTCCAGTACTGATATAACCTCTATATATTACATCATGTGATGATATCAGCCGCTCCTCTTATAACGCTCCAGTACTGATATAACCTCTATATATTACATCATATGTGATATCAGCCGCTCCTCTTATAAGGCTCCAGTACTGATATAACCTCTATATATTACATCATATGTGATATCAGCCGCTCCCCTTATAACGCTCCAGTACTGATATAATCTCTATATATTACATCATATGTGATATCAGCCGCTCCTCTTATAACGCTCCAGTACTAATATAATCTCTATATATTACATCATATGTGATGATATCAGCCGCTCCTCTTATAACGCTCCAGTACTGATATAACCTGGAATCTGATTGGTTATGGGGGGTCCAGGGTCTGGGACACTGACGGCTCAGCAGTGAGAGGCTGTAAGATGGATTTACTTGTCAGACCCCCCCACCCGGGCCAAAGAAAAATCTGAGCCGGGGACACGTCCTTCCATGAGAAATGATATCACCCTGGAGGACATCGAAACTGACGGCTAAAAATAAACCCGACCTACAACCGAGCGCTTCACAACAAAGACCACCAGAAATACAAGTCCATTCTATGGGTCAGTGTTTCCCAACCAGGGTGCCTCCAGCTGTTACAAAACTACAACTCCCACCAGTCGTCTGTCCAGGTAAGCTGGGAGTTGTAGTTTTGCAAGATTCCATCATGGGACAGTATGGACTTGGGATGGGTTGTTTGTCAGGGTGGAGATTGGTCATTCAGGACCCCAGGAAAGCAGGATACAGCTGGGTATCCTGTCAGCTATCAGCTCTACCATTGTTTCCCAACCAGTGTGCCTCCAGCTGCTTAACTACAACTCCCATCAGGCACAGACAGCCTTTAGTGCTAATCTGTAGCTCTCTGGCTGTAACAGAACTACAACTCCCAGCATGCCCCAACAGCTGAAGGAGTTGTAGTTTTGCAACAGCTGGAGAGACACAGGTCAGGGAATAAGAGGCACCAAATGGCATTAACCAAAGATTATCAGGGCATGCTGGGAGTAGTTGTTTTGCAAGATTCCATCGTGGACAGTATGGACTTGGGATGGGTAGTTTGTCAGGGTGGAGATTGGTCATTCAGGACCCCAGGAAAGCAGGATGCAGCTGGGTATTCTGTCAGCTATCAGCTCTACCAGTGTTTCCCAACCAGTGTGCCTCCAGCTGCTTAACTACAACTCCCATCAGGCCCAGACAGCCTTTAGTCCTAATCTGTGGCTCTCTGGCTGTAACAGAACTACAACTCCCAGCATGCCCCAACAGCTGAAGGAGTTGTAGTTTTGCAACAGCTGGAGAGACACAGGTCAGGGAATAAGAGGCACCAAAGATTATCAGGGCACGCTGGGAGTAGTAGTTTTGCAAGATTCCATCGTGGACAGTACGGACTTGGGGTGGGTTATGTGTCTGAGTGGAGATTAGCCGTTCAGGACCCCAGGAGAGCAGGATGATGACTGCTGGGTATGCTTTCAGTTATACCAGTGTTTCTCAACTAGTGTGCATCCAGCTGTGGCCCTCCAGATGTTGCAAAACTACAACTCCCAGAATGCCCGGACAGCCAACTGCTGTCCGGGCATGCTGAGAGTTGTAGTTTTGCAAAATCTGGAGGGCCACTGGTTGGTCCGGGCATGCTGGAGGTTGTAGTTTTGCAAAATGAGTGACAATAGAGCTGTGCACTCCAATCTGTAAACCTCCAGATGTTGCAAAACTACTACTCCCAGCATGCCCGGCCAGCCGAAGGAGTTGTAGTTTTGCAGCAGCTGAAGAGATAGTGGTTAGGGAATAGGAAGCACCAGTGGAAGGCACCGAAGCTTGTCAGGGCATGCTGGGAGTTGCAGTTCTGCAACAACTGGAGGGCCACAGTTGGAAAGCGGCTGCGCGCTGGCCTTACAGTGCGCTCTATTCCCAGGACGCCGCAGTCACATGACCACCCGGCGACTCCAGATGGAATATTACTAAATAAATGATGACGCTGGTGTTTTCTGTGGGGTAAGGAGAAGCCTAATGGAGTCGTCCAAACAGACAGAACATGTGTCCGAGCCGCGAGGAGGGAGGGATCCATAATGAGAGGCGAAGAAATAAACCGCCGGAGGCCACAACATGGCGGAAGGGTCCCATATGGTCTGTGCCGAGCGACCGACCACCACACCGGTCCCAGAACCACATTCTATCGCTCCGAACAGACCGGCACGGATTTACACTGATACATTGTAACAAAAACATGACATTTTTAATAGAGATAAATAGGACTGATCTAATCCTTACACAATGACCTAGTGCAGCTCTGTCGCAGTGGGCGTGGATGGCGACATTCTTACGTATCGCAGCTTTTTATCGTTCTCTATCTTTCTCCTTCCATCAGACGCAGCAGGAATTGAGCGCGTGACCGGCGGAGACGAGGATCTGTACAGATGGCGGCTTAAGAGGGAGCAGGAAACACGAGTCCCCATAGACCCGTACAGTCAGCGAGGCTTCACACCGCACATGGGCTGAAAATCCGGAAGAGCGCCACCGCTGCGCCCGGCCATTATGTTACCAGTAGGGGGCGTCACATCGCCTTCTGTACACCCTAAAGGGGATCATAAAAAATTCATCTTTTTCTTCTAATGCTCTCGTTAGTCTGCAACAGTGTTTCCCAACCAGGGTGCCTCCAGCTGTTGCAAAACTACAACTCCCAGCATGCCTGGGCATGCTGGGAGTTGTAGTTTTGCAACAGCTGGAGGGACCATGGTTGAGAAACACTGGTCTAGGTGATCTACACTAATATTGCCTTATATTTACAGGAACTATCCAGTGGTTCTCCCACTGTAGCAAAACTACAACTCCCATCATCCCTTTGGCTGCTGCATACAGACACTTGCGTTTTCCACAAACCTATGGTTTGTTGCAGAACTACAACTCTCATCATGTATTTGGCTGCTGCATGCAAGCAACTTGCACGTTCCCCAAATCTGTGGTTCTCCTGCTGTTGCAAAACTACAACTCCCATCATGCCCTGATAAACTTTGGCTGTGGCATACAGGAACTTGCATGTTCCCCAACCTATGGTTCTCCCACTATAGCAAAACTACAACTCCCATTATGCCTTTAGTTGCTGCATAAAGGGCACTAGCATGTTCCCCTTCCTGTTGCAAAACTACAATTCCTATCAGGCTGTCAGGGCATGCTGGGAGTTGTAGTTTTTACACAGCTGGGGAGCTGTAGGTAGGAAAATAGGATGTACTAAAGGCTGTCAAAGCATGATGGGAGTTGTTGTGCAGCAGCGGGAGAACGATTGAAAGAGGAACAAGAAAGTGCTTGAAAGTGACAGCCAAAGGCATGCTGGGAGTTGTAGTTTTACTATAGTGGAAGAACCACAGGTCGGGGAACACTGGTCTATTCTATTTATTCACATTCTTTAAGACAATCCGAATTGGCGAAACATCTGTGAGCTGTTCATGCTTGGTCGTGTAGTCCGCCAACATGGCTTCATCCCGGCGTCACAGATCGCTCAGTCCTGAGCTGGATCATAAATTCCATTTATAGAACCCAAGCCGCTGACTCAACGCACACACAAAAAAAACGAAGATAAAAGAAAAAAAGGTCTATGGCGAAAGTTTCCGAAAATAAAAATAATTTTTTTTTGCATCAGATCACATGACCCCCCCCCCCCCCCAAAAAAAAAAAAATTCTGCTATGTTATAGCCTCGCCGCACGGGTCCCGCCGAGCTCGCCTCTCCCCCTCGCGCACAAACTGCCACATCAGGAACTCTGTCGCTACGGCAACTGGTTACTCTCCCTAACAACTGTAAGGCCGTTGCTATGGAAACTCGTATACAAGAAAAAATTCCTCTCCGCAGCCGAGGACCAGATGGCAGCGGATTTTCGGAAACTCACGGGCAGAAGGGACATTATAGGGGAGGGGGCGCGATGGCTCGGATTACAGACAAGGGCCTCAGAGACATGTGACCCCCAAGTGACTGCCGACCCCCTAATAATCTCCTCCCAACTTTTCCAGAACCCAGAATGTCAGCTCTATCTAGATTAGTGTTTCCTAACCAGGGTGCCTCCAGCTGTTGCAAAACTACATCTCCCAGCATGCCCGGACAGCCAAAGGCTTGCTGGGAGTTGAAGTTTTGCAACAGCTGGAGGCACCCTGGTTGGGTAACACTGACCTAGCTATAGGCGGTCATATTGGCTATTACCAAACCGTTATCATTAGCGCAGATTTGTGCACAATGCAAAAGCTACCGCGCAAGCGTGTGCTTTTCCCAGATGCTGCGCACAAATTGATTGTGCGGCCATAAATTTGCGCAAACGACAGGAAGGCCCTGGATAGTGCTAAACAGGGTGAAAAGCTCACACCCATTTTGCGCAAAAATGATTTCCGAGCAAGTGATCAATTCAGTGCATCCGCTAACCATGCGCCCTGCCAGGGTACGACAAAAAAAACAAAAAACAGGGAAGCCGGCGCAGACCACAACAACAACAAAAAATAGCGCAAAATTAGATTCACGCAAAATAAAATGACTCTGTGCTCGCAGTTTTGCAGGTGCGCAGCAGGTAAAAAATTCCCCCCCTTAGTAGTCGGTAATTGATAGCGACATTTTATTTTGGGGCAGGATTCTCCATGTCTGACCGCCTCCTGTACAGCGGCCATATTGGATGTCGACTAAGATATAAACGACACGCATCAATAAACCGCAGCGCAGGGGGCGACTCCCGGAAATTATCGTAACAATTAGACAAATGGGCGACTCCTGGGAGACACGTCCTGATGAGTTCAGCGAATCTACGGAGAAAAACGCTTACAATACAAATTACAAATACGCCGCAACCTTTCTAGAATTTATTTGACCTGACGTCTCTGCTTATGGCGTACGCGCAGCGTCCTCCGCTGGATCCAGGTGTTTATATACAAATGTACTACAAATCCCAGACGCCAAGTAAGGTCAAACGCTGCTGAGCCGGCGACTTGTATGTCGTTCAACACTCCCATCATCCTAAGGGTCTCTACTGGAACGATAACCTGCGCCAAAGTTGGTGGCGCACGTGGGGGAAAACTAAAACTGTTGCAAAACTAAAACTCCCAGCATGCCCGGACAGCCGTTGGCTGTCCGGGCATGCTGGGAGTTGTAGTTTTGCAATTTGGAGACCACTGATACAGACTACCATAGGGACTGTGTGCAGTGTCACATTATAATCCCTATATTTGAGGCTGACTAGTTGACTTGCGTTATGGCGAATGATTGGAGCGTTGCGTTGTTGCAATATGCCTTACTGCATTCTGGGGCAGTTGCAAACGCATTCACTTTCCCGAACTAGATAAATGCAGTAAAAATGAAAAAAAATGGAAATAAAATAATAATAATAATGATAATAATAATATGATTATTATTCTTGTATAATATTTAAAGGGGTTATCCGGGAAAAAACTTTTTATTTTATATATCAACTGGCTCCAGAAAGTTAAACAGATTTGTAAATTATTTCTATTAAAAAAAATCTTAACCCTTTCAGTACTTATGAGCTGCTGCAGTCGAGTTGTTCTTTTCTGTCTGTCCAAGTGCTCTCTGATGACACGGGAACAGTCCAGAGTAGAAGCAAACCTCCACAGCAAACCTCTTCTACTCTGTGCAGTTTCCGAGACAAGCAGAGATGTCAGCAGAGAGCACTGTTGTCAGACAGAAAAGAACAACTCAACTTCAGCAGCTGATAATTATTGGAAGGGTTAAGATTTTTTTTAATAGAAGTAATTTACAAATCTGTTTAACTTTCTGGAGCTAGTTGATATTAAAAAAAAAAGTTTTTTTCATGGAATAACCCTTTAATAATTGTTTAAATTATGTAATAATAATAATATTATTATTACACAATTAGATTTAATAAAATATTATTATTAATAATAATTAATGAATTAATTAATAATAATAATAATAATAGGAAATTTTCCGTCCAAACATTCTGCAAATATTAAGCCATGTGAACATAGCTTTAGTAGAAATATACATAATTGTATTATAAGCAACTCCCTAATATAATGCAATGGCTGAAATCGTTCTTTATTTACAGGGAATTTAGGTCACTGCATTATAAGCAACTGTCTATTATAATGCCATCGCTTATGGCTGTCCGGGCATGCTTGGCATTGTAGTTTTGCAATAACTATAGAGACAAAGCTCTAAAGGATAATGGCTCCTACCTAAATAAATGCCATAGAAAAAGGCGGACTAGGGCCAACCTGGCCCCCACTCTATAATACATATATCAGTGTTTTCCAACTAGTGTGCCTCCGGCTGTTGCTAAACTACAACTCCCAGCATGCCCGGACAGCCAAAGGCTGTCCGGGCATGCTGGGAGTTTTAGTTTTGCAACAGCTGGAGGCACTCTGGTTGGGAAAACTTCCCTAACATACATTTTTTTTTCCAATAAATGAATATTACTTATAGTGAAATTCCCTCAAACTGCTGCAGAGTACTGTTGGGGGTGGCTAAAGGGCTGCGCTGGCCTCACGGCTACAATGAAAGGCTGTCTGGGCATGCTGGGAGTTGTAGTCTGTAACAGCTGGAGGCACCCTGGTTGGGAAAAACTTCTTTAACCTGTTAGGGGGATATATATATATATATATTTATTTTTTATTATAAATAAATGTATTATTACTAATAGTGCAATTCCCTCATACTGCTGCAGAGTACTGTTGGGGGTGGCTAAAGAGCCGCGCAGGCCTCATGGCTACATTGGGGTCTCACCTGACTTCTGTCCTTGTCGACTTTCTTGAAGCATTTATTCAAGGACAGGTTATGCCGCACGGAGTTCTTCCAGCCGGTGGGAGCGTTGGCAAAGTAAGGGAAGTGTTCCAGAATCCAATTGTAAATATCCTTGACGGGAAGTCTCTTGGTGGGAGAATCCTCGATAGCCATAAATATGAGGCAGCTGAAGGAGTAGGGGGGCTTACAGTTGGGGTTCTGCTTGGCATCGTAGGGCATGTCGGACTGGGCGGGGGAGGGCGGGGTGTCGTCGTCGATGTCCTGAACGGGACTGACGCTCCGTAACACAGAGTCCCCAAAACTTTTCAGCAAGTTTTTGCTCTCGTGGAGCCAGTTCAAATTGGTCAGCTCCTCGTCCTCCATGCTGCCCTTCTCCTTAGTCGTCTTTACCGCCGGGGGTGGGAAGTCTAAGTCGTCGTCGTCATCGTGGAGCGGGTTCAATAAAGGGCTACTCCGGAAACACTGGCTGGAAACGCTGATCCCCGTCCCCTCCGGCTTCTTACTGGGAGGCATCACTGGACCCATTTAGACGAAGGTTCCTAGAAGGAGCAGAAGATTGCCATGTTAGAAGGGAATTCAGAGCAATACAAAGAGGGTATAGCATGCCGTATATTGGCGCGTTTTACATAATAAAATACGCCCGATATACGTCTGATTGGAGCGTTGCGTTGTTGCGATATGCCTTCCAGCATTCTGGGGCAGTTGCAAACACATTAATTTTCACGAACTAAATAAATGCTGCAAAAATTTTAAAAAAATATATAATATTAATAATAACAATATTTTTATTATTATTAATTATAAAAATAATAATTATAATAATATTTAATTATATATTTAATTGAATTATGTCATAATAATAATCATAATAAAATATTATACAATAATAATAATAATCATTATAATCATAATTAAGAGGCCTCTAGATTGAGAATCGCATCATAAGCTACAACTTAAAGGGGTTATGCAAGAAAAAACTTTTTATATATTATATATATATATTTATATCAACTGGCTCCACAAAGTTAAACAGATTTGTAAATTACTTCTATTAAAAAATTCTTAATCCTTTCAGTACTTATGAGCTGCTGAAGTTGAGTTGTTCTTTTCTGTAAGTGCTCTCTGATGACACCTGTCTCGGGAACTGTCCAGAGTAGAAGCAAATCCCCATAGCAAACCTCTTCTACTCTGTGCAGTTCCCGAGACAAGCAGAGATGTCAGCAGAGAGCACTGTGGCCAGACAGAAAACAACTCAACTCCAGCAGCTGATAAGTACTGGAAGGATTAAGATTTTTTTTTTTATAGAAGTAATTTACAAATCTGTTTAACTTTCTGGAGCCAGTTGATATAAAAAAAATAAATAAAAAAAGTTTTTTCCTGGCATAACCCCTTTAATGTAATGCAATCAATGGAATAGTTATTTCCTAGGCAAGGCTCTGTTCACACTACAGGAATATTCGCACAGAATATAATTCTATAAAGCAGTGGTCATCCAACTGTTGCAAAACTACAACTCCCAGCATGCCCGGACAGCCAACGGCTGTCCGGGCATGCTGGGAGTTGTAGTTTTGCAATATCTGGACTCGACAGTTTGGAGACCACTGATATAGACAACATTATAATCACTATATTTGAGGCACGGGCTGTAAGGCCCCATTCACACCACGGCATTTCCTTTGCTCGCCGCAGACCCCCACAGATCTCAATGATATTCCGTTGCTTACTACGGATGTCCTGTAGCGAAAATTCTGATGCTAAATTTTTCCGGCAAAAGTACCGACACTGCGCTGTAGTAAATGGGACGGCGGTTACTGTCTACAGACATTGCGGCAGACAATAAGCGCCGCTTCCGGAGGAGACAGCTGTATGAGGGATTTCTTTAGTGTGAACTGATCATTTTAATTAAAAAAAAGACATTAAAAAAAAAAAATGATATTAATAAATAAATGTATGTTTCTTTAGTGTGAACAGGGCCTGATAATTTTAATTAAAAAAATACATTAAAAAAATTATATTAATGATAATAAATGCATGGTACTTATTATGGATAGAATACAGCTATTTTACGTGCACGTAACCACTTCAAAAATGCCTGAAAAAAACACCCAAAAACATTAAAAAAAAAAAAGCTCTGTAAGGACCAATGCACACAATAGAATTGCTGAGCAGAGAAATCCGCTCGCAGATTCCTGTTTCTGGTATCCCGCTGCACACTACGAAATTTCAGCATGTGAGCTTTTTTGCCGCTATAATCCATCCACGGACGGAATACTGAACAGAATGCATTGCTTGCTATGGAGACTGACAGAGTCCGTGTGGTCCTAGCGCCGACCGATTTAGTCAGTGCCGACCGTCATTGGAATCTCCGTCCGGGCAAATTTGCGTAGTGCGTGTATAGACCCTATACACATTTTATGTTGATTAAATAAATAAATGAAATCAATGCAAATAAATAACTGAAAACAGGATAATATCTGCAGCATATACAGACATGTGCGCAAAAAATAAATAAATAAATACTTTTATGAATATTTTTGAGCCTCAATACACTGTGTGAACGTAGCCTTATAGGAGGAGCCACGACTGGAAACTTTCTAAAACTTTACAATTATTATCAATTTTCTAAAAAAAATAAAAAAATAAAACTTTCCAACAGACACTGGTATTTTTGGAATAAAAAAAAAAAAGTTGCAAATCTTTTGCGCAAACCCAATTTTCCCCAGATGGTCGGCGGGGCTTAGTGAAGGAAGGGTGGGGCTTTTCAAGACCTGACACTAGCCTGCTGTTGGCTGTCAATGCATGCTGGGAGTTGTAGTTTTGCAACAGCTGGAGGGACACTGGTTTAGAAACACTGGGTTATAAAGCTGTCAATTTTGCGCCAGGCTGGGAACCCTGAGGTAATGGCGTATGAATTTATTCATGTCCTATGAGTAAAAGACTAGAATGCGAGCTACTGGAATCCGTTGCAGACAACGCCGCTCCGCGCACAATTCCCCATTCTGCCATAATAACCCAGATTTATCACTTAATGTATCAGACTAACAGCCTGGAAAAGGACAGAACGCCATTGCATGTTCACTTTGTCAATTTGTAAATAAAGTTGTGCAGTGCAAATTGAAAATGAAAAAAAAAAAGATTAAAGAACCAATCACATTGCAGCACTGGAAGCTAAAGAAAATGAAAGCAGTGATCTGATGGGTTGCCATGGAAAACACCTAACAGGTGGCCATAGCAACTAATCAGATCACTGAAATCTCGTTAGTTGCTATGGACAACTTGTTTGTACTGATTAAAACCGCCATATACACGGCCCTGGCGGAATGTGCGTCTCTATTTACCAAACTTCATCTACTAGCTAGATCAGTGTTCTCCCCAATTGCTGCAAAACTACAACACCCAGCATGCCCTGACAGCCCCAATGGAGGTGTAGTTTTTGCAATAGCTGCTCTACATAAAGCGAATATAAAAAGTCCCTTCGGCCATCTCAGTTCTATCTGTTCCTGGGAAAGGGAGAGGGCAAGAGGAGAGGGGAGGAGAGGGCAAGAGGAGAGGAGAGGGCAAGAGGAGAGGGGAGGAAAGGGCAAGAGGAGAGGGGAGGAGAGGGCAAGAGGAGAGGGGAGGAGAGGGCAAGAGGAGAGGGGAGGAGAGGGCAAGAGGAGAGGGGAGGAAAGGGCAAGAGGAGAGGGGAGGAAAGGGCAAGAGGAGAGGAGAGGAGAGGGCAGAAGGAGAGGAGAGAAGAGGAGGAGAGGGCAGAAGGAGAGAAGAGGAGGAGAGGGCAGAAGGAGAGAAGAGGACGAGAGGGCAAGAGGAGACGAGAGGGCAAGAGGAGACGAGAGGGCAAGAGGAGACGAGAGGGCAAGAGGAGACGAGAGGGCAAGAGGAGACGAGAGGGCAAGAGGAGACGAGAGGGCAAGAGGAGACGAGAGGGCAAGAGGAGACGAGAGGGCAAGAGGAGACGAGAGGGCAAGAGGAGACGAGAGGGCAAGAGGAGACGAGAGGGCAAGAGGAGACGAGAGGGCAAGAGGAGACGAGAGGGCAAGAGGAGACGAGAGGGCAAGAGGAGACGAGAGGGCAAGAGGAGACGAGAGGGCAAGAGGAGACGAGAGGGCAAGAGGAGACGAGAGGGCAAGAGGAGACGAGAGGGCAAGAGGGGACGAGAGGGCAAGAGGGGACGAGAGGGCAAGAGGAGACGAGAGGGCAAGAGGAGACGAGAGGGCAAGAGGAGACGAGAGGGCAAGAGGGGACGAGAGGGCAAGAGGGGAGGAGAGGGCAAGAGGGGAGGAGAGGGCAAGAGGGGAGGAGAGGGCAAGAGGGGAGGAGAGGGCAAGAGGGGAGGAGAGGGCAAGAGGGGAGGAGAGGGCAAGAGGGGAGGAGAGGGCAAGAGGGGAGGAGAGGGCAAGAGGGGAGGAGAGGGCAAGAGGGGAGGAGAGGGCAAGAGGGGAGGAGAGGGCAAGAGGGGAGGAGAGGGCAAGAGGGGAGGAGAGGGCAAGAGGGGAGGAGAGGGCAAGAGGGGAGGAGAGGGCAAGAGGGGAGGAGAGGGCAAGAGGGGAGGAGAGGGCAAGAGGGGAGGAGAGGGCAAGAGGGGAGGAGAGGGCAAGAGGGGAGGAGAGGGCAAGAGGGGAGGAGAGGGCAAGAGGGGAGGAGAGGGCAAGAGGGGAGGAGAGGGCAAGAGGGGAGGAGAGGGCAAGAGGGGAGGAGAGGGCAAGAGGGGAGGAGAGGGCAAGAGGGGAGGAGAGGGCAAGAGGGGAGGAGAGGGCAAGAGGGGAGGAGAGGGCAAGAGGGGAGGAGAGGGCAAGAGGGGAGGAGAGGAGGGGAGGAGGAGAGGAGAGGAGGGGAGGAGAGGAGGGGAGGAGAGGAGGGGAGGAGGAGAGGAGAGGCCGCTCTTCTGCCCACATCAGTTTACAAAACTTTTCCTAGAACTTTTCTTAAGCTAAAAAGAGCTGAGAATGTCCCAGGAGCCTCTTCCCAGAAAATGATATCAGGCGACATTAAAGTCATTTAGCTGCTTGGTTGCTATGGCGATGTGCGGCTCTTATTGGCAAGAAGCCTCCCGGAGACGCCGCGTCCTCTCATTGTTATGGCGCCACATATAAGACACAACAAATCCTGACTCCCTCAAGTGTCAGCGTGTCATCATCCTGTACCCCAAGTGTCCTCATCCTGTACCCCCAAGTGTCCTCATCCTGTACCCCAAGTGTCCTCATCCTGTACCCCAAGTGTCCTCATCCTGTACCCCAAGTGTCCTCATCCTGTACCCCAAGTGTCCTCATCCTGTACCCCAAATGTCCTCATCCTGTACCCCAAGTGTCCTCATCCTGTACCCCAAGTGTCCTCATCCTGTACCCCAAGTGTCCTCATCCTGTACCCCAAGTGTCATCATCCTGTACCCCAAGTGTCATCATCCTGTACCCCAAGTGTCATCATCCTGTACCCCAAGTGTCCTCATCCTGTACCCCAAGTGTCCTCATCCTGTACCCCAGGTGTCCTCATCCTGTACCCCAAGTGTCCTCATCCTGTACCCCAAGTGTCCTCATCCTGTACCCCAAGTATTATCCTGTACCCCAAGTGTCCTCATCCTGTACCCCAAGTGTCCTCATCCTGTACCCCAAGTATTATCCTTTACCCCAAGTGTCCTCATCCTGTACCCCAAGTATTATCCTGTACCCCAAGTGTCCTCATCCTGTACCCCAAGTGTCCTCATCCTGTACCCCAAGTATTATCCTTTACCCCAAGTGTCCTCATCCTGTACCCCAGGTGTCCTCATCCTGTACCCCAAGTGTCCTCATCCTGTACCCCAAGTGTCCTCATCCTGTACCCCAAGTATTATCCTGTACCCCAAGTGTCCTCATCCTGTACCCCAAGTGTCCTCATCCTGTACCCCAAGTATTATCCTTTACCCCAAGTGTCCTCATCCTGTACCCCAGGTGTCCTCATCCTGTACCCCAGGTGTCAGCATTCCATCATCCTGTCCCCCAAAGACCCCCCATTATAAACCGTCCATACAATGATCTGTATATGGAATCCTATAGGTGACGGCGCAGTGAACAGCCCCGCCCCCATATACTCCTATATAGCGTGCAAATATTAAACCGTAAGAATAATTCACTGTTCAGTCCTGACTATTCGTCACACGCGGGGATTACACTTCTCCAGCCCGGTACGTAAAGGGTTACTCCTTAAAGGCACAGAGGCCGTTGAGTTAAACAGCTGCTGGCTGCAGCCTCACAACTTCTCCTGTTTACAGGTTTCCAAACACAAAGGACGAGTTCAGGGGGGGGAGGCGGCAGCTATTCAGGGGGTTTTATAGAGGATAAAGTGCTGGAGGTTTGTGCAAACACCGCACTTCATCAGGAGTCAATGAAGAGGGTTTAGTGTGGGGGGGGGGAGTAAATCAGCTAACAATGGGTTTCCAAACCAGGGTGCCTCCAGCTGCTGCAAAACTACAACTCCCAGCATACCTGGACAGCCAATGGCTGTCCGGGCATGCTGAGAGTTGTAGTTTTGCAACAGCTGGAGACACCCTGGTTGGGAAACACTGATAGAGGTACAAGGCTGGGGGCAATGAGAGCTGTCAGGGGCAGAACAGTGTAGATGGGGCAGAGGGTTGGGGCAGAACAGGGTAGATGGGGCAGAGGGTTGGGGCAGAACAGGGTAGATGGGGCAGAACAGGGTAGATGGGGCAGAACAGTGTAGATGGGGCAGAGGGTTGGGGCAGAACAGTGTAGATGGGGCAGAGGGTTGGGGCAGAACAGGGTAGATGGGGCAGAGGGTTGGGGCAGAACAGGGTAGATGGGGCAGAGGGTTGGGGCAGAACAGGGTAGATGGGGCAGAACAGGGTAGATGGGGCAGAACAGTGTAGATGGGGCAGAGGGTTGGGGCAGAACAGTGTAGATGGGGCAGAACAGGGTAGATGGGGCAGAGGGTTGGGGCAGAACAGTGTAGATGGGGCAGAGGGTTGGGGCAATTAATAGCGGTCAGGAGCAGAATAGAGCAGCTAGGGGCAGGAGGGTTGGGGGCAAAACAGAACTTCAAGAGAAAAGTGAAGCTGCAGGGGGCAGGAGGGTTTGGGAAAAGTAGAGTTGTCAGGGGTAATGGGGCAGCAGAATGGATCTCCTAGGGGCAGGAGGGTAGGGCATAGCAGAACTGTCTGGGGCAGAATGGGGCTCCTAGGGGCAGAGCTGTCAGGGGCAGTATTGGGGTAGCAGAGCGGGGGTAAGAGGGGGAGGGTATCATGGAACACCCTGCACTCTGAACTGTATTGCAACACCCTGGTATTATGGGCTGGGCACGCGCAGGGATCATTGGCGGAAAGCTGAGTCAATCCTCCCCTGTTGCTAGGAAACCTTATAACCGATCTTCCTCCACGTCTATAGGGCGGACAGGGGGGGCCACATCCAACACAGAGAAGGAAGGGGCGGGGGGCATATTATTCAGGATATACCCCCCCTCCACATATGTCCGCACAATAAATACAGTAACAAACCTGCAAACTGTCAATCAACCAAACCAAAGCAGAGAACTTCCCAGGGATCTCAGGAAGCTCAAAGAGGTTCTGCAGCAACTGGGGCAGACAGCATTCAGACATGGAGGGGGGGGGGGGGATTATAATTTGACCCCTGTCTGGAAGTCAAAACTGACAATTAACAGTGTTACAGTTTCCAGTAAGAGGAGGGCTTCTACCCTTATAAAAAGATGTTCTGCAGCAGCTGGTTCAGGATAAGGGCATGAGTGGGGGGGTGAGGGTTATTATTTAAGAGATAGAACAGTGGTCTTCAAACTGTGGCCCTCCAGATGTTGCAAAACTACAATTCCCAGCATGCCCGGACAGCCAACGGCTGTCCGGGCATGCTGGGAGTTGTAGTTTTGAAACAGCTGGAGGGCCACAGTTTGAAGACCGCTGAGATAGAGGCTCCTCCCAATCAGAGCAATAGACATAAAGTATGTGCCCCCTCCCCCCATGTTGTGCAGTAAGAAAACATTCAACCTGTCAATCAAGAGCTGAAACGTTACAGTAAATAACAGGAAGCCCCGGATCCTTCCTGCCCTCAAAGCAGTTCTGCAGCAGCTGTGACGCTGTTCCCTAGGCCGCCGCCGCCCGCGGATCCTTCTATTATTTATATAAACATTGTAACATTTAGTATCAGGCGGAACCAGAACCTGTCAGCAGCGCTGGGGGGAGGGGGCGGCTGCAGTTTATAGGAAGTTCTCTGAACTTATATAAAGTTACGGGAGGGGCGGTCACATGGTACAGAGCAGCCCCCCCCCCCCCCCCCGACCCCACTTACCTGGAAGATCCCCCCCCAGACTGGGGGTCCCGGGAGCGGGGGGCGCAGCACGTGGAGGGGTCGGAGTCTCCAATGTGAACACAAAAAGCCGCCGCACATGTCCGGAGGGGGAAGCGTGGGCCGGGCCGGGGGAGGGGAGGAGGAGACACCCGGGGGAGGGACGAAACGGGGGGGGACAAACTGGTACTGGGGGGCAGCAGGGAGCACACAGAACAGGGGACATGGGGAAACGATGTACAGTAAGGGGGTCCCACACATATCTGGGGGTACAATGTAAAATTACAGTAGGGGGCGCTAATGGGGGGTCCCACACATATCTGGGGGTACAATGTAAAACTACAGTAGGGGGGCGCTAATGGGGGGGTCCCACACACATCTGGGGATACAATGTAAAACTACAGTAGGGGGCGCTAATGGGGGGTCCCACACACATCTGGGGGTACAATGTAAAACTACAGCAGGGGGCGCTAATAGGGGGTCCCACACATATCTGGGGGTACAATATAAAAATACAGTAGGGGGCGCTAATGGGGGGTCCCACACACATCTGGGGATACAATGTAAAACTACAGTAGGAGGCGCTAATGGGGGATCCCACACATATCTGGGGGTACAATGTAAAACTACAGTAGGGGGCACTAATAGGGGGTCCCACACATATCTGGGGGTACAATGTAAAACTACAGTAGGGGGCGCTAATAGGGGGTCCCACACATATCTGGGGATACAATGTAAAACTACAGTAGGGGGCGCTAATAGGGGGGTCCCACACACATCTGAGGGTACAATGTAAAACTACAGTAGGGGGTGCTAAAAGGGGGTCTCACACACATCTGGGGGTACAATGTAAAACTACAGTAGGGGGCGCTAATGGGGGGTCCCACACATATCTGGGGATACAATGTAAAACTACAGTAGGGGGCGCTAATAGGGGGTCCCACACACATCTGAGGGTACAATGTAAAACTACAGTAGGGGGTGCTAAAAGGGGGTCTCACACACATCTGGGGGTACAATGTAAAACTACAGTAGGGGGCGCTAATGGGGGGTCCCACACATATCTGGGGGTACAATGTAAAACTACAGTAGGGGGCACTAATAGGGGGTCCCACACATATCTGGGGATACAATGTAAAACTACAGTAGGGGGCGCTAATAGGGGGTCCCACACACATCTGAGGGTACAATGTAAAACTACAGTAGGGGGTGCTAAAAGGGGGTCTCACACACATCTGGGGGTACAATGTAAAACTACAGTAGGGGGCGCTAATGGGGGGTCCCACACACATCTGGGGGTACAATGTAAAACTACAGCAGGGGGCGCTAATAGGGGGGTCCCACACATATCTGGGGGTACAATATAAAAATACAGTAGGGGGCGCTAATGGGGGGTCCCACACACATCTGGGGATACAATGTAAAACTACAGTAGGAGGCGCTAATGGGGGATCCCACACATATCTGGGGGTACAATGTAAAACTACAGTAGGGGGCGCTAATAGGGGGTCCCACACATATCTGGGGATACAATGTAAAACTACAGTAGGGGGCGCTAATAGGGGGTCCCACACACATCTGAGGGTACAATGTAAAACTACAGTAGGGGGCGCTAATGGGGGGTCCCACACATATCTGGGGGTACAATGTAAAACTACAGTAGGGGGCACTAATAGGGGGTCCCACACATATCTGGGGATACAATGTAAAACTACAGTAGGGGGCGCTAATAGGGGGTCCCACACACATCTGAGGGTACAATGTAAAACTACAGTAGGGGGTGCTAAAAGGGGGTCTCACACACATCTGGGGGTACAATGTAAAACTACAGTAGGGGGCGCTAATGGGGGGTCCCACACACATCTGGGGGTACAATGTAAAACTACAGCAGGGGGCGCTAATAGGGGGGTCCCACACATATCTGGGGGTACAATATAAAAATACAGTAGGGGGCGCTAATGGGGGGTCCCACACACATCTGGGGATACAATGTAAAACTACAGTAGGAGGCGCTAATGGGGGATCCCAC
Organism: Hyla sarda; assembly: GCF_029499605.1. NCBI lineage: Eukaryota > Metazoa > Chordata > Amphibia > Anura > Hylidae > Hyla > Hyla sarda. The sequence continues at coordinate 4,325,934 of NC_079199.1, forward strand.
ACATATCTGGGGGTACAATGTAAAACTACAGTAGGGGGCGCTAATAGGGGGTCCCACACATATCTGGGGATACAATGTAAAACTACAGTAGGGGGCGCTAATGGGGGGTCCCACACATATCTGGGGATACAATGTAAAACTACAGTAGGGGGCGCTAATAGGGGGTCCCACACATATCTGGGGGTGGGGAATACAATGTAAAACTACAGTAGGGGGCGCTAATGGGGGGTCCCACACATATCTGGGGAATACAATGTAAAACTACAGTAGGGGGCACTAATGGGGGGTCCCACACATATCTGGGGGTACAATGTAAAACTACAGTAGGGGGCACTAATAGGGGGTCCCACACATATCTGGGGGTACAATATAAAGCTACAGTAGGGGGCACTAATAGGGGGTCCCACACATATCTGGGGATACAATGTAAAACTACAGTAGGGGGCGCTAATAGGGGGGTCCCACACATATCTGGGGGTACAATATAAAACTACAGTAGGGGGCGCTAATGGGGGGTCCCACACATATCTGGGGGTACAATATAAAACTACAGTAGGGGGCGCTAATGGGGGGTCCCACACATATCTGGGGGTACAATATAAAACTACAGTAGGGGGCGCTAATAGGGGGGTCCCACACACATCTGGGGATACAATGTAAAACTACAGTAGGAGGCGCTAATGGGGGGTCCCACACATATCTGGGGATACAATGTAAAACTACAGTAGGGGGCGCTAATAGGGGGTCCCACACATTTCTGGGGATACAATGTAAAACTACAGTAGGGGGCACTAATGGGGGGTCCCACACATATCTGGGGATACAATGTAAAACTACAGTAGGGGGCACTAATAGGGGGTCCCACACATATCTGGGGGTACAATGTAAAACTACAGTAGGGGGCGCTAATGGGGGGTCCTATACATATCTGAGGATACAATGTAAAACTACAGTAGGGGGCGTTAATAGGGGTCCCACACATTTCTGGGGATACAATGTAAAACTACAGTAGGGGGCATTAATAGGGGGTCCCACACATTTCTGGGGATATAATGTAAAACTACAGTAGGTGGTGCTAATAGGGGGGTTCCCATACATATCTGGGGATACAATGTAACAAACTGGGGTGCAGGATACAGCAGGGGGCGCTACTAGGGGGGTCCCCTGTTGCAAAACTACAACTTCCAGCATGCCCAAACATCCTTTAGCCTCCAGGACCTTATTGGGCTTTCATCCAGGCCTAGGACAAAGTCAGACCGCAGAATCTAAAGCAGTGTTTCCCAACCAGTGTGCCTCCAGCCTTACAGAATTACACATCACAGCATGCGCTGTTCGGATATGCTGGGATTTGTAATTCTGCAACAGCTGGAGGCACACTGGTTGGGAAACACTACTATATGCCCTAACAGAGAACAATGATGCATATGTTTGATTCTCACAAGTCCTAAGATAATGCAAAAAAATAAATAAATAAGACAACTAATTGTACATTTAGCCCAGAGCAAAAATAATGTGAGATGCGGCGGTCCTGATGCGAAGCGGCCGCTGAGATCATAATGGACTTGGCTACAGATGGAATAAAGGGCTCGGCTGGTCGCTTCCTCCGACACCTGCCCACATGGCTGTAAGAGCCGGCACCGGGGGCAAGGGCATCAGAAGGTATCAGGGACTTGCATTATGAGCGATTCTACAGTATAAGACATGGGAAGGATTTGGATACAATGGCGCACATGTTCTGCTAAAATTCCGCACTCTATTGGGAAACTGCTAAAATTCCGCATTTCATTGGGAAACCCAATACAATCCCCAATATTATCTCTATAGTCAGATCATCCCCACCCCAATCAAGCGCCATGTCAATATACTCACTATAAGAACAATACAGATGGCGCTTAAATATCTTGTACATCTGCGCAATTCTGACTTGGCTCTGTTCTCACACAGAAAAAGGTGCAAATATTTCCATTATAGTTTTTCTCTGTGTCGGCTCCGCTCCTGGTTTCTGATTATAGTGTGTGAACGCGGTCAGAGGACGAAGATGCCAACCGCAGAAGACGAAGACCGAGCTCTTTTCACCTCAGACTATTGAGACGTTTGTTGTCTTATCCAGCGTCCAGACTCCTCACCAGACAATCAGGAGAGTTCACTATAATCACATTTATCCTCGAGTGCCCGGCAACAGCAGAACAGAGACAGGAGGTGAGGAGAGGCCGGGGGGCAGAGAGAGGCCGGGGGACAGAGACCGGAGGTAAGGAGAGAACGGAGGACAGAGAGAGACCGGGGGGCAGAGACCGGAGGTAAGGAGAGACCGGGGGACAGAGAGAGACCGGGGGGCAGAGAGAGGCCGGGGACAGAGACAGGAGGTGAGGAGAGAACGGAGGACAGAGAGAGACCGGGGGGCAGAGAGAGGCCAAAGGACAGAGACAGGAGGTAAGGAGAGAACGGAGGACAGAGAGAGACCGGGGGGCAGAGACCGGAGGTAAGGAGAGACCGGGGGACAGAGAGAGACCGGGGGGCAGAGAGAGGCCGGGGACAGAGACAGGAGGTGAGGAGAGAACGGAGGACAGAGAGAGACCGGGGGGCAGAGAGAGGCCAAGGGACAGAGACAGGAGGTAAGGAGAGAACGGAGGACAGAGAGAGGCCGGGGGACAGAGACCGGAGGTAAGGAGAGAACGGAGGACAGAGAGAGACCGGGGGGCAGAGACCGGAGGTAAGGAGAGACTGGGGGACAGAGAGAGACCAAGGGACAGAGACCAGAGGTAAGGAGAGACCGGGGGACAGAGACCAGAGGTAAGGAGAGACCGGGGGACAGAGACCAGAGGTAAAGAGAGACCGGGGGACAGAGACCAGAGGTAAGGAGAGACCGGGGGACAGGGACCAGAGGTAAGGAGAGACCGGGGGACAGAGACCAGAGGTAAGGAGAGACCGGAGGACAGAGACCAGAGGTAAGGAGAGACCGGAGGACAGAGACCAGAGGTAAGGAGAGACCGGAGGACAGAGACCAGAGGTAAGGAGAGACCGGAGGACAGAGACCAGAGGTAAGGAGAGACCTGGGGACAGAGACCGGAGGACAGAGAGAGACCGGGGGACAGAGACCGGAGGTACGGAGAGAGACCGGGGGACAGAGACCAGAGGTAAGGAGAGAAAGGAGGACAGAGACCGGGGGACAGAGACAGGACAGAGAGAGACCGAGGGACAGAGATCGGAGGACAGAGAGAGACCGGGGGACAGAGACCGGAGGTAAGGAGAGAACTGAAGACAGAGAGAGACCAGGGGGACAGAGACCAGAAGTAAGGAGAGAACGGAGGACAGAGAGAGACCGGGGGACAGAGACAGGAGGTAAGGAGAGAGACTGAGGGACAGAGACAAGAGACCAAGGAGAGACCCGGAGAGAAGAGGCCAAGGAAACACCCGGGTACAGAGACAGGAGGCTGAGGAGAGACCAGGGAACAGAGACAAGAAGCCAAGGAGAGACTGGGGGTAAAGAGACAGGAGAATGAGGAGAGAATGCGGGACAGAGACAGGAAGAGACTGAAGGACAGAGACAGGAAGATGGGGAGAGATCGGGAAAAGAGAGACAAGAGGGCTAGGAGAGACGAGGAGGGCAGAGACAGGAATCTAAGGAGAGACTGAGGGACAAAGACAGGAGAATGAGCAGAGAGCAAGGAACAGAGACAGGAGGACAAGGACAGACCCGTGGGATAGAGACAGGAGGATGTGGAGAGAATGGGGAGGCAGAGACAACAGGCCAAGGAGAGACCAGGAAGGCAGAGACAACAGGCCAAGGAGAGACTGAGGGACAGAGACACCAAGCGTGGCCCCATAGACGGCCCCACATTTGCCCCTTGAAACACTCGCTCAATAAGCACCAGGGTCCAGTCTCTTTAGAAAAAGATGAATCCATTAATAATAAAAAGTTGATTACTTTGATTTTTAATTTCTCACAATCTTTAAGACCTCTGCTTGCTGTTAAAGAATGGAATTATTCTTGTTTACATCTAGAGGCTGAAAACTGTTCATGTGTGATACTTCTTACAGATGAAGGTTTCTTAGGCTCATTTATAGTTTTCTGGTAATTATAATCCAAAATATTTGTCCCCAAAACAACTAATGCAATGTGCACCTCTTGCTCACAATGGGAATATGCGCCACAGTTCACACAGTCCTGACTCTGTCCTGACTCTGTCCTGACTCTGTCCTGACTCTGTCCTGACTCTGTCCTGACGGGAGGAGGATCGGACATAACGGATTTCATGCCTGATCCTTTTTGGTGCAGGGGATAAGACAAAGGATGTTAATGGGAAAATGTTTCTGTATCAAACAACTGTGACAGATTCTTACATGGACATGATGACATCACAGCGCCATCGGGTGAAACGCGGGTCAGTCCATCCTGCAGGAAAGAGGGGGTGTCTGCATTTGCACAGTTGTTTGTAGATATTGGTGATGACTAATACCGGGGACCCAAAAAGGGAAAATTCTGCAAACATTAACCGCACCAGGGCTCATGTAGAGCACAGCATCCACCATGACAATCCACGGAACATACCGGGCACCGGGTGATAATCTCTGTACAGCGCTGTGGTATATGTCAGCACTAAATAAATGATCCCGCCATAACCTGCCTGTAGATGTGGTGTCCTGATATTTATATTCATTCCTAGAGACTATAGCAGTGATCCACAACCTGTGGCTCTCGGCTGTTGCAGAACTACAACTACCAGTGTGCAGCTGTCCGGGCATGCTGGGAGTAGTAGTTTTGGGCTATAGGATGGTTCCAAGCTCCAGACTGTACAGAAATGATATCCAGTCTACATCACTCCAGGAAATGAAAGTAACATCTGACATCACTGCTTTACTGTGTAAAAGTTTTACATCCAATATCAAACCTGTTCTTCAGGCCCCTCCCCTTTATTAAGGCCCCTCCCCTAATCAAGACTCCTCCCTTCTTATTCTTTTATTCTCATTATACATACATCTATATATATATATATATATATATATATATATATATATATACACATATACACACGTATATACAGTGATCCCTCAACTTACAATGGCCTCAACATACAATAGTTTCAACATACAATGGTCTTTTCTGGACCATTGTAACTTGAAACCAGACTCAACATACAATGTACAGATAGTCCAGATCTGAGAAACGTGTCAATAGCTGGAAGAACTGACCAATCAGAATGGGCAATTTACTGGTAAAACACCTGTATTACTGAAGTGTATGCACTGACTGGTGTCTGGTAGCGCCCCTACAGTACAGGGAGGTATTACATGTTCTGTACTCTTTACCTGTATTACTGAAGTGTATGCACTGACTGGTGTCTGGTAGCGCCCCCTACAGTACAGGGAGGTATTACATGTTCTGTACTCTTTACCTGTATTACTGAAGTGTATGCACTGACTGGTGTCTGATAGCACCCCCTACGGTACAGGGAGGTATTACATGTTCTGTACTCTTTACCTGTATTACTGAAGTGTATGCACTGACTGGTGTCTGGTAGTGCCCCCTACAGTACAGGGAGGTATTACATGTTCTGTACTCTTTACCTGTATTACTGAAGTGTATGCACTGACTGGTGTCTGGTAGCACCCCCAACAGTACAGGGAGGTATTACGTGTTCTGTACACTTTACCTGTACCAGGATTAGCTGCTCCTTTGGACACCAGGTGAGGGCGGCTCAATGTTACTTTTTTAGGACATTGCCTGTACTGTACAGGACCTTGAAGAAGCTCCTGTCCTCTACATGGACCAGTGTTTCCCAAGCAGGGTGCCCCCAGCGATTGCAAAACTACAACTCCCAGCATGCCCGGAAAGCCTTTGGCTGTCCGGGTATGCTGGGAGTTGTAGTTTTGCAACAGCTGGAGGCTCCTTGCTTGGGAAACACTGACATAGACAGTGATTACAGCTCCCAGCAGATCTTTATTACTTTTATATATAAGGATTTGCTTTATCTATATTAGTTATCTACTTATTTTTATTTAATCATCACTTTTTCCTATTTTTGGATGACATTTTGGTGCTTTTAGAACCAATTACCAGGTTTCCATGGTCTCAACATACAATGGTTTCACCATACAATGGTCGTCCCAGAACCAATTAATATTGTAACTTGAGGGACCACTGTACACACACACATATATAAAATCATAGAATGTGCTACTCCAAACCCCTATACATATAACTACATGACCCAGAAGTCATGGCCCCAAAAATGGACATCCACCATTTGGCTCCATACCGCCCCATGGAAATAAATAGATTATAGAGAGATACATTCCACTACATGAGATGGAGCTCGGCCCTGTACAATGATAACAGCTGAACCCACTTCAAAGGCTCCAGATCACTGCACGGTGTCCTAGAGAAAAGATAAGATGACACCTGAGATCCCTACACAAAGAGGACAGGGCTGTGGACACTATAATCCGCACTGTGCACCCACCCCCAGGGGGTCTTTCAGTTGCAGTGAACAGGAGGGGTGTGCAGACTACGCCTCCTATAGTGGAGGAAGAATTCAGGTTCCCATCTGCATAAAACTCCCAGGTTCCCATAAGCAAAACATCCAAAAGATAGAAAAGACGGAGCACTCACCATATGTGGATTCATAAAAAGTGGAGACTGACAGGTCCCTTGTCTCTGAACACCATCACTCTCCATTTTGTCCGTTTTATGAATCCACATACGGTGAGTGCTCTAGTTTTTATTAGAGTGAACTGTTTTTTGGTTTTTTTTTTTTATCTAAGAGCCGAGGAACGTTCTTTTGAATCACCCAAAGTTACACTAAAAAAACGTGCACAGAGGATGCGGTCTATCGCAAGCCCTTCTCCAAAAGGAGAGAGGCCCCCCAACAAACCTTACCCTTCACCACCGGACCAAAAGGTACCTGCGAGGTTCCAGGTTGGATGCCCCTTTTCGCCAAAGTTACTAAGGGACCACAAATGCTCCCAGCATCCCCCTTGGCGTTAGCCGAGGTATCTGCCCACAGAGCCGATAACAGTAGGTACCCTGCCTAGGCAGGAGTACCCAGGGAACCTAATGGCCACACACACCTCCCCTAGACCCCCAGGAGGGACACCCAGAAGGGCTACCGCATCCTGACAAATCCTGTGGACACACAACACGCAAAAAGTGACACAATGAGACCAAAATAAATAAGTGAACGTAGATATACTGCCCGGACATCCGGCCGGATCTATAAAAATGTCTCTGATCCTAGCCAGAAGGCCGGGAATCAAGAGGTGAGTGCCACAAAGGTGAAGAGATCATGGTGCCCGTACTTCAACTCAGTGAGCCAGTACACCCAGTGAGTTTCGGCACCTCGGTCACCCCTCCCCGAGGCACAAAAGTACCTCGGCTCTAGACCCTCTCAGCCTCATGGCGAGACCCGGAGGGAACAGGTCACATCGGGGCAGCCGTCAAGCTGATTCCTCAGAACCAGCCCCGGAACGCCTTGGTACACCTGCTCCCTACCATGCAGCACCCATCCCCACCAACTCCACACCGGCATCGCCTGCCACCAGCATGAAACTGATAAGAACAGATACTACACTTGATCTTAGCCAAAAGGCCGAGAAGCGATAAGAGTGAACTGTTGCTTATGAGACGTTGATGCCAAAGACATACGGTGTTCTCAGGACTAGATGCATAATGTGAACTGTGCCACATGTACTGTATACCACCTAACATACAACTAAGGAAAGTGCGCCGAGATCTGTCGTATTGGGGAAAAAAAGATGGAGTTCACAGAGTGATCCATAAATAAATAAACAAATAACCAAATAAATAAATAAATAAGCAAATGTAAAAAAAAAATAAGCGAATAAAAAAACACAAATAAACAACAAAATAAAATAAATAAATAAGCGAATAAAAAACAAATAAACAAACAAATAAGCAAACAATAAATGAATAAAGGCTACATGATGATACATCAATCAGCAAAGCAGAAAGTAGATACACTATGGAAGTGCTGCTCACCCAGTCAGAATAGTATTCACTACTGTAAAAGGCACAAACCCTGGACCTGCCCGATAGTCAGATGCCTAAATCCTATAAGGGGCCCCAGTGCACATTGTGTCTGACAAGAGGTGGAGATCACTGTCTGCTCCATAACAATTCAAACTGAGTTTTTAATAAGTATTTATAGATAATAGGTGTATAGAAGTACGACGCGTTTCTGTGCCAAACCGGCTTCTTCTTCAGATATAAAGCATCATATTACATAAGCAGCATTTGTATCCCTATATACAAACAGATAAGGGAAAAGAAGCCAAAACATAAGGCCAGGGCTGTAATGTGGCCCCGTAGGGGATCAAATCAGGGAACATAAATGTAACATTTTACCAGTATAATGACCTGAACCTTCCGAATGATTACACAAAACAAACAATGTCTACACCAGATATAGATTATAATGTCTGAAGAATCAAATACTACAGTCCCAGGATCAGTAATGTATGTATACAGTGACCTCACCAGCAGAATAGTGAGTACAGCTCTGGAGTATAATACAGGATATAACTCAGGATCAGTACAGGATAAGTAATGTAATGTATGTACACAGTGACCTCACCAGCAGAATAGTGAGTACAGCTCTGGAATATAATACAGAATATAACTCAGGATCAGTACAGGATAAGTAATGTAATGTATGTACACAGTGACCTCACCAGCAGAATAGTGAGTACAGCTCTGGAGTATAATACAGGATATAACTCAGGATCAGTACAGGATAAGTAATGTAATGTATGTACACAGTGATCTCACCAGCAGAATAGTGAGTACAGCACTGGAGTATAATACAGGATCAGTACAGGATAAGTAATGTAATGTATGTACACAGTGACCTCACCAGCAGAATAGTGAGTGCAGCTCTGAAGTGTAAGATCCTACCTTAATCCGTCTCTACACTATCCGAGGTTTTTCACCATCTCGTCCTCTTATCTCCCAGTTATGGGGTCAGATGTGATGGGATTCGAGCTCTTCTACATCTCTGTCCTTGTGCTGCGGTATCTACAGGGCGTTATGTAGCAGAGCTGAGTGATTCCTGGGTCTGTACACAGTTCACTTGGCTCCAGGAGTCTTTTCCGGGCCGAGCAAACAACGAGGCTGAATGTCAGAAATCCTCAGCATTGTCAGGAGCAGCGGACAAGTGTGAACAGATCCCTAGAGTCCTGGGACATGAACGAGTCCTCCATAATGTGTCGCCTGTGAATGTCGCTGTAGGTGTCTGTGGTCACGTGATTAGTCCTATAACCAGTTTGGTGAGTGCGGCTGACATCACCGTCCTGAGGAGCCTCCTGTGAATCACCCCACACCCTGACGCTACGTTACCTAGACAGGAGGGGCCATGTACAGAGTCACCCACCTCTCCTAAAAAGACTGACCCTAAAACTGAGGCAGAAGGAAGGGGTCCGGGATGTCTGGGACAAATGCTACAATAATGTTAGTGTATCGGACACGCCTGAAAAGTTTTCATCAACCAGAAGTTACTGATCGGGACCTAATTTTGGATATAAAAACAAGTTGCATAATAAAAACTATTCCAACTTTCGATTTTTTTTTTTTTTTATAGATCAGGAATTTATACAAAAAGGTCAAAATATAAATAGAGTAACACGTCCCAAATATATTGAGTTTTCAGCTATAATTTAGGCTATATTTGTGGGTTGAATAAAAGTAAATGTGTCAGAACACAGGAAGCCACGCCCCTCCATCTAGGCCCCACCCACTTTTCGAAAAAGTGGGGCAAAAAGTGAAAAAATATATATAATTGCCAGGTGCAAAAACTCAAATTAGTAAAGAGGGGGGAATTATCCAAACCTGTACAGAGGAAAAGCAGAGCAGTTGCCCATAGCAACCAATCAGATGGCTTCTGTTATTTATTTTTTAACAAAAGGAATCCGAAAAGTACAAAAAAGCGATCTGATTGGTTGCTATCGGTAACTGCTCCCCTTCTCCTCTGCACAGGTTTGGATAAATCTCCCCCAAGATCTGTGCTTGCTGTGAGTGAATGGAAACCTAATATCCAGAGGTTGAAACCTGAGATCTGTTATTTCGCTGTCAGTTTGTTACAATGTATCAGCGCGGAGATCAGCAGAATAAAAAATGTCTCTCTTGGACGCCAGACGGATAGATTTTACATGCTTATACATTCTAGAAGTGTTTCCCAACCAGGGTGCCTCCAGCTGTTTCAAAACTACAACTACCAGCATGCCCGGACAGCCAGAAGCTGTCTGGGCATGCTGGGAGTTGTAGTTTTGCAACAGCTGGAGTCACACTGCTTTGGCTCCCAGCATAGCTGGAGGTCAGATTAGAAATAAGGTTCTATACTAATGTTTTCCAACCAGTGTGCCTTCAGCTGTTTCAAAACTACAACTACCAGCATGCCCGGACAGCCAGAAGCTGTCTGGGCATGCTGGGAGTTGTAGTTTTGCAACAGCTGGAGTCACTGCTTTGGCTCCCAGCATAGCTGGAGGTCAGATTAGAAATAAGGTTCTATACTAATGTTTTCCAACCAGTGTGCCTTCAGCTGTTGCAAAACTACAACTCTCAGCATGCCCGGACAGCCAGAGGCTGTCCGGGCATGCTAGGAGTTGTAGTTTTGCAACAGCTGGAGTCGCCCTGCTTCGGCTCCCAGCATACCTTTGGCCGTCCAGGCATGCTGGGAGTTGTAGTTTTGCAACAGCTGGAGTCACACTGCTTTGGCTCTCAGCATGCCTTTGGTCGTCCAGGCATGCTGGGAGTTATAGTTTTGCAACAGCTGAAGTCACACTGGTTGGGCAACACTGCATTATAGATTAAAACACTCCTATGCTATGAGCAAAAACACAAGGTGTAAATGTTTAATTTCCCTGCAGCGCCCCCACAGGAGAAATTAAGCATTGCACGGCGTGCATTCAAATCAATAGCTTTATCTGTGTAATGCAGGACAGGACAGGTCCTCCAGAACAGGAGACGCTCTTTGTAGCTGCTCCTTACCGCTCTATGATCTCCATACGCCCTAATAAAGTATACAGACGGGGGTCGTCTACATGAGAAGAGATCTGTCCCATCACCCACAATCCTTCTCATTCCCGATCCAAAATCTTTTTCTGGACACCCGATTATCTATGGCGGCCCTACGTTTAGCGTCACTGCCTCTAATGGTGATAAGCAGTACTGCAGCCTTTAGAGATTTTTCTTTTCATAATAAGAATCCCTGCAGGGAGACCTGGCGCTCTACAGAAACCGGAGATTACTTAAAAGGGTTAATACCGACCGGGTGAGCGACAGGTAGAAAGCACGCCGTCTCCGGCCCCTGCCCTACTTGTGCTTTTCCGTGGCGATCAGTACACATTAGAGAACCAGGATGTTTTGGAAGCTTTTAACGTGTTTTCACTGATGGATGCGCAGGGAGTTTGGCGCACAAAGCGCTTTTTTTTTTCCCCTTTCAAGATTTAAAGGGAAAACGTTACAGAATACCTTATTACTCAGGTGGTCATTGGCGATTGCAGCAATACAACACAGTTTATATTATAATGCATTAAAGGGGTACTCCGGTGGAAAACTTGTATTTTTTTTATATCAACTGGTGCCAGAAGGTTAAACAGATTTGTAAATGATTTCTTTCAAAAAAAATATTAATCCTTCCAGTACTTATTAGCTGCTGTATACTACAGAGGAAATGCTTTTCTTTTTGGATTTCTTTTCTGTCACGACCACAGTGCTCTCTGCATTTTAGGAACTGTCCAGAGGAGGAGAAAATCCACATAGCAAATATATACTGCTCTGGACAGTTCCTAAAATGGACAGCAGAGGTCAGCAGAGAGCACTGCGGTCGTGACAGAAGAGAAATCCAAAGAGAAAAGCATTTCATCTGTAGTATACAGCCGCTAAAAGGTGCTGGAAGGATTAAGATCTGTAGTGCTCTGAACTTATCCCCTATCCGATCTCCTGTATGGGGCTGCGGCAATGTACAGGAAAGGGGGAGCTCCGTCCCCACATGACACGGCAGCCGACACACCCCTCTATGAATCCAATAGAGGTACGTGGAGGGGGCGTGCAGGCTGCTGCGTCATGTGGGGACGGAACGCCCCCTTTCCTGTACATCACCGTGGCCCCGTACAGGAGATTGCGGGGGGCCCCAGCGCTCGGACCCCCTGCGATCTATAGCCTATCCCCTATTCTTTGGATAGGGGATAAGTTCAGAGCACTACAGATCTCCTTTAATAGAAGTAATTTACAAATCTGTTTAACTTTCTGGCACCAGTTGATTTAAAAAAAAAGTTTTCCACCGGAGTACCCCTTTAATAGCACTGACTGGGGCCGTATTGCATTCTCCATCCACCGGACCCAATTACAATAGTTAACCCATTCAGTTCTATGAGCTGTGATATGTCAGAGCTAAACGGCGATCTTAGGTCACGTGACCTATGTTGAGGAAAAAGTCGCCGTCTTCCCCCAATATCAGACAAAGGGCGAAGATCTGGAAGCTTCATAGATATTAGGTCACTGGAGGAGACAAACCATGAATGCTGCCCATACATATCCAACGTCTGCCGGAGGACCCCCCAATGCTCTACACGGCCCCCTTATTTTTCATTATAGATATGGAGGATTGTTTGGTGGACAAACACCTCGGGCGCCGCTTATCTCTGGAGGAAACAATGGATCAGAAGGAGTAAAGTCCAATCTCTTGTTTTCCTCCAGTGATAAATATCAGAGAACGGTCTGAGGGCTCCAGAGACCTATTGTAACACAGGATAGATGTCATGGGGCCAACAGATCGCTCTCCTAGTTACCCTCCATATACATGCACACCCAGCTTGGCTGAACATGCATGTGTTTTTAATAGGGAAGATCTTCCTCCAGACCCCGCTATCCTACTCCTCCTCCAGACTCCTCTGTCATCCTCCTCCTCCTCCAGACTCCTCTGTCCTCCTCCTCCAGACTCCTCTCTCCTCCTCCTCCAGACTCCTCTGTCCTCCTCCTCCAGACTCCTCTGTCCTCCTCCTCCAGACTCCCCTGTCCTCCTCCTCCAGACTCCCCTGTCCTCCTCCTCCAGACTCCTCTGTCCTCCTCCTCCAGACTCCTCTGTCCTCCTCCTCCAGACTCCTCTGTCCTCCTCCTCCAGACTCCTCTGTCCTCCTCCTCCTCCAGACTCCTCTGTCCTCCTCCTCCTCCAGACTCCTATGTCCTCCTCCTCCTCCAGACTCCTCTGTCCTCCTCCTCCTCCAGACTCCTCTGTCCTCCTCCTCCTCCAGACACCTCTGTCCTCCTCCTCCTCCTCCAGACACCTCTGTCCTCCTCCTCCTCCTCCAGACACCTCTGTCCTCCTCCTCCAGACTCCTCTGTCCTCCTCCTCCTCCAGACTCCTCTGTCCTCCTCCTCCAGACTCCTCTGTCCTCCTCCTCCAGACTCCTCTGTCCTCCTCCTCCTCCAGACTCCTCTGTCCTCCTCCTCCTCCAGACACCTCTGTCCTCCTCCTCCAGACTCCTCTGTCCTCCTCCTCCTCCAGACTCCTCTGTCCTCCTCCTCCAGACTCCTCTGTCCTCCTCCTCCAGACTCCTCTGTCCTCCTCCTCCTCCAGACTCCTCTGTCCTCCTCCTCCTCCAGACTCCTCTGTCCTCCTCCTCCTCCAGACTCCTCTGTCCTCCTCTTCCAGACTCCTCTGTCGTCCTCCTCCAGACTCCTCTGTCCTCCTCCTCCAGACTCCTCTGTCCTCCTCCTCCTCCAGACTCCTCTGTCCTCCTCCTCCTCCAGACTCCTCTGTCCTCCTCCTCCAGACTCCTCTGTCCTCCTCCTCTTCCAGACTCCTCTGTCTTCCTCCTCCAGACTCCTCTGTCCTCCTCCCCTTCTAGACTCCTCTGTCCTCCTCCCCTTCTAGACTCCTCTGTCTTCCTCCTCCAGACTCCTCTGTCCTCCTCCCCTTCTAGACTCCTCTGTCCTCCTCCAGACTCCTCTGTCCTCCTCCAGACACCTCTGTCACCTGCGGACCCTCCTGTGGTGACTTATCTTCCAAAGAACACTAGGACTGTCACTCAGTTGCCGTGAGGCCATCTTTACAGGTCCTCCACTGATCTGACACCTGAGGCTTTGCACCTTTGGGTGTCGGGGCAGACAGGCCGCTCCTAATCTGAACAGGTGATAATTGACACCATAATCGTCAGCTCGATGTTGATTCAGGGCGATAAGTGAAGATAACAAGATCCCTTATCAGACCCGGAACCTAATACAACATTATCCTCAGGGGAATCATCACATGGACTTTGGATACAGATATTAATAAATCGAACCCCAACCACATCGCTCGGCCATTAATATGTAGAAAAAGATTCATCATTGTATCAGCCATTGGCTGTCCGGGCATGCTGGGAGTTGTAGTTTTGCAACAGCTGGAGGTTCACAGATTGGAAAGCACAGCTCTATTGTCACGGATTTTGCAAAACTACAACTTCCAGCATGCCCGGACAGCCAACGGCTGTCCGGGCATGCTGGGAGTTGTAGTTTTGCAACATCTGGAGGTCCACAGTTTGCAGACCAATGGTCTACAGTAAACTGAATGTAACATGCTGAAAAAGATAGTAAATTAAATTTTTTTATTTAAATACTGAACTTTTCCTTACACAATGATGGACAGTGACCGATAGGACGCTGTTCACACCACCGTTGTGTTTTCCGTTGAAGAAAACGTCAGTCCCGGTTTCACTGCACATCAGACACCAATCGTCCCCGACAGATCTCATTGGCTTTAAGTGCATCATGTGACTTTATTTTGTCTCCAACGCGGGTAAGAACGAGGCCTAATATGAGGCCAAATCTCTGCCGCATAATGTAACATAATTCATGCAATGGAATTTCCTCACGCGGAAAATTCCGCAGCAGCAGCCTCGCAATAGTCTGCAATGAAACTTTGCTATACGGTGCGTATTTGGCGCCTCGCACCTGCTAATGACTGACTCTAGGGGCGGTCGGTAGCGTGTGCGCAGTATTAAATAAGGCTGCGGATGCGCTAAGTGTTACCTTACCCTAAAAGGGTACTCTGGAGGAAAAATAAATGTTTTAAAATCAACTGGTGCCAGAAAGTTATACAAATTTGCAAATTACTTCTATATACTAATCTTAATTCTTCCAGTACTTATCAGCTGCTGTATGCTCCACCGGAAGTTATTTAGTTCTTTCCAGTCTGACCACAGTGCTCTCTGCTGCCACCTCTGTCCATGTCAGGAACTTTCCAGAGCAGGAGCAAATCCCCATAGCAAACCTCTCCTGCTCTGGACAGTTCCTGACATGGACAGAAGTGGCAGTAGAGAGCACTGTGGTCAGACTAGAAAGAACTACACAACTGCCTGTGGAGGATACAGCAGCTGATAACTACTGGAAGGATTAAGATGTTTATATAGAAATTGTTTACTAATCCGTTTAACTTTTTGACACCAGTTGATTTGAAAACATTATCTCCCTCCGGAGTACCCCTTTAATTCAGTGAAATTCCATGCAGAACTGAATTGCCGTCAATGGTGATGGCGCATGTTAAGATGGATTTCTGCAGCGCCGGATTCCGTAGTGTGAATGGGCCCTGAAGGTAACGGGTGTACCCCAGGTATGGTTAACTCATAGGCGTGAATATTAAGATGGCCACAGAAATGCGCAAATTGACAATCACACCGTAGAATTCTAACCACTTATGCTGTGCGGTCACATATTTTCATCGAATAGGGCAGTGTATCCAATCTAGTGTGCCTCCAGCTGTTGCAAAACTACAATTCCCAGCATGTCCTGACCAACCAGTGTGTCTCTAGTTGTTGCAAAACTACAACTCCCAGCATGCCCGGACAACAACTTTTGGAACATGCATTTTTCTCCGGCATCATTCAACCCCTATATAGCAGTGTTTCCCAACCAGGGTGTCTCCAGGTGTTGCAAAACTACAACTCCCAGCATGCCCGGACAGCCAAAGGCTGTCCGGTCATGCTGGGAGTTGTAGTGTTGCAAAAGCTGGGGAAACACTGGTTGGTCTGGACATGATGGGAGTAGTAATTTTGTAACAGCTGAAGGCACACTGATTGGCCCGGGCATGCTGGGAGTTGTAGTTTTGCAATAGCTGAAGACACACTGGTTGGTCTGGGCATGCTGGGAGTTGTAGTTCAGCATCAGCTGGAAGCACACTGGTTGGTCCGGGCAGGCTGAGAGTTGTAGTTTTGCAATAGCTGAAGACACACTGGTTGATTGGGGCATGCTGGGAGTTGTAGTTCAGCATCAGCTGGAGGCACACTGGTTGGGAAACGCTGGAATAGACAATCTATAGAAAGAATAGTCACACTGTCCACTGATAAAGCGTGTCGTATTAACCCATTCAGAGAGGATCCAGCCAAGTCACTTACATGGGCGCTGCCAGCGCGCTACTGTACTAGTGCAGTGAAGCTTGTGAAATCCGCCACTTGGCGCCCGCTCCTTCTTGTGAGAGCCACATGCGGTGACTTGGCCTCAGGGCCTTGCGAGCTACAATTAAAATCCCTTTAACTTGTAATAAGACAAAACTAATCTTTAGCCCCCGTCACTTTAATTCCAGGAGGCACTCCGCAGGTCCGAGCCCACACCGCCCTGGCGTTCACCTCCGCCAGCCGCACACCTTATTCTTCATTTAACCTAATTACAATGTGCGCCGCTTCCTAATGCCGGTGTGTGTGCGTGCGCGCCATCTGGGATGTACTTCAATTATCACCAAAGTATTCACGGGGGAAACGCGCCGCACAACCGATACGAGCGGAATACACTGCGCCCAGATCATGAATGAATTATGGGAAATAAAACCGGATTTTTTTCTCTTTTTTTCTTAGGTGTTTATATTTAATTAGATCCAGAGAATTAGAGAATGAAAATCGACTATTAGTGTGAAAGGAGAAAAATGTTCTGTTCTTAAAGGGGTACTCCGGCGCTAAGATATCTTATTCCCTATCCAAAGCATAGGGGATAAGATGCCTGATCGCGGGGGTCCCGCAGCTGAGGACCCCCGTGATCTTCTACGCCGCACCCCGTTAGAATCATGCTGGGAGTTGTACTTCAGCATCAGCTGGAAGCACAGCTGTCACGCCCCCTCCATAGGCTTGCATTGAGGGGGCGGAGCATGACATCACATGGGGGCGGAGCTGTGACATCACAATGCTCCGTCCCCGTGAACGCTAGTAATCAGACCCAGAGCGATCACGCTCTGGGGGCTGATTCTAGCGAGGTGCAGCGTGGAAGATCACGGGGGTCTCCAGCGGCTGGACCCCCGCGATCAGGCATCTTATCCCCTATCCTTTGGATAGGGTATAAGATGTCTTAGCGCCGGAGTACCCCTTTAAGGAAACTGCACAATACAAATTCTCCTGTCCTGTATATAGTGCACAGTACCACTTTTCCTGTCCTGTATATAGTGCACAGTACCACTTCTCCTGTCCTGTATATAGTGCACATTACCACTTCTCCTGTCCTGTATATAGTGCACAGTACCACTTCTCCTGTCCTGTATATAGTGCACAGTACCACTTCTCCTGTCCTGTATATAGTGCACAGTACCACTTCTCCTGTCTTGTATTTAGTGCACAGTACCACTTCTCCTGTCCTGTATACTGGGTGTAATCTTCAGTATCTGCTCTTATTCTGTATATATACACTGCACAGTACCACTTCTCCTGTCCTGTATATAGTGCACAGTACCACTTCTCCAGTCCAAGCACATGGCAGGTGGCAATGGGGCAGCAGCAAATTTTGGGGTGAATAATGGGGTGAGCATTTAGGTCAGTGGTTTCCAAACTATGGAGCTCGAAATGTTGCAAAACTACAACTCCCAGCATGCCCGAACAGCCGTTGGCTGTCTGGGCATGCTGGGAGTTGTAGTTTTTCAACATCCGGAACTCCACAGTTTGGAAAAGTTTGGGACTTTTTTGGACTGTTGGTCCGCTGAGCGCCCATGGATGTGCCCAGGACTAAGAATAATGGGAAGCAGAACAGAGCCGTAGAGTGTAAGCTCCTCAGGCGAGAGACGTATCCAATGTAATTGACTGTACGGGAGGAGACATTTTTCTGTCTCATCTCCAGGATCTGCTTCCACCATGTGTTCCCGTATAGTATACATAAACTAAGCGCCATCTGTACAGCGCAGCCGGCGACATTCACAGCGCCACATTCAGAGGCCGCGTGTACCCAAGTGACGGCGAAATTACACCCAACGTCGTAATATTGTTATCTGCTGCTGAGCTGATGTGTGATACTGTCTGCTGAGCTGTGTATCTAATCCTAGCGTGTGTGATACTGTCTGCTGAGCTGTGTATCTAATCCTAGCGTGTGATACTGTCTGCTGAGCTGTGTATCTAATCCTAGCATGTGTGATACTGTCTGCTGAGCTGTGTATCTAATCCTAACGTGTGTGATACTGTCTGCTGATCTACTGTATCTAATCCTAGCATGTGAGATATTGTCTGCTGATCTACTGTATCTAATCCTAGCATGTGTGATACTGTCTGCTGAGCTGTGTATCTAATCCTAGCATGTGTGATACTGTCTGCTGAGCTGTGTATCTAATCCTTGCATGTGTGATACTGTCTGCTGAGCTGTGTATCTAATCCTAGCGTGTGTGATACTGTCTGCTGAGCTGTGTATCTAATCCTAGCGTGTGTGATACTGTCTGCTGAGCTGTGTATCTAATCCTAGCATGTGTGATACTGTCTGCTGAGCTGTGTATCTAATCCTAGCGTGTGTGATACTGTCTGCTGATCTACTGTATCTAATCCTAGCATGTGAGATATTGTCTGCTGATCTACTGTATCTAATCCTAGCATGTGTGATACTGTCTGCTGAGCTGTGTATCTAATCCTAGCATGTGTGATACTGTCTGCTGAGCTGTGTATCTAATCCTAGCATGTGTGATACTGTCTGCTGAGCTGTGTATCTAATCCTAGCGTGTGTGATACTGTCTGCTGAGCTGTGTATCTAATCCTAGCGTGTGTGATACTGTCTGCTGAGCTGTGTATCTAATCCTAGCATGTGTGATACTGTCTGCTGAGCTGTGTATCTAATCCTAACGTGTGTGATACTGTCTGCTGATCTACTGTATCTAATCCTAGCATGTGAGATATTGTCTGCTGATCTACTGTATCTAATCCTAGCATGTGTGATACTGTCTGCTGAGCTGTGTATCTAATCCTAGCATGTGTGATACTCTCTGCTGAGCTGTGTATCTAATCCTAGCATGTGTGATACTGTCTGCTGAGCTGTGTATCTAATCCTAGCATGTGTGATATTGTCTGCTGATCTACTGTATCTAATCCTAGGCCTTTTTATTAGGGACATCATTTCTCATTCCATTCTGTACTGTGTTGCATTCTGTACTGTGTTGTCTCATCCCTGGGGCGCACCGCGCAGGGTATCTAAGCCTTTTTTATTAGGGACATCATTTCTCATTCCGTTATGTGCTGTGGTGCATGTTACGTGTCTCATCGCCGGGGCGCACGACACAGGGTATCCAAGACTTTCCTGTGTGTATCTAAGCCTTTTTATTATGGACATATCATTCTTCCTCCCATTCTGTACTGTGGTGCAGGTTAGGCTTCTCATCGCCGGGGCGCACCGTGCAGGGTATCTAAGCCGCTCTCGTTACCGCCAGAGCCTCTAATTAAGATGACTTTGTTTTGATTAGTTTAATTCTCCAGATTTATTGAAGCCAAAATAGAAACAAGCAGAAAGTAAACAGCGAGAGAAGAAACGAGAAAATTACCAGGACTGCATGGTGTCCCTCCCGGCACGACCGAGGGAGAATCGGGCCGCGACCGCTCCGAGCGATACTGACAATGAATCACGTAAACGCAGAGAAGTGATGTTACCAACGGCAACAAAAAGATACAACAAAATCACCTAGATACAATGAGGAGAAGCAGATCAGGGGTGTATCCAAGGGCAACGAAAAGATACATCCGTCCAGCCTAGATACAATGAGGAGAAGCAGATCAGGGGTGTATCCAAGGGCAACGAAAAGATACATCCGTCCAGCCTAGATACAATGAGGAGAAGCAGATCAGGGATGTATCCAAGGGCAACGAAAAGATACATCCGTCCAGCCTAGATACAATGAGGAGAAGCAGATCAGGGGTGTATCCAAGGGCAACGAAAAGATCCATCCGTCCAGCCTAGATACAATGAGGAGAAGCAGATCAGGGATGTATCCAAGGGCAACGAAAAGATCCATCCGTCCAGCCTAGATACAATGAGGAGAAGCAGATCAGGGGTGTATCCAAGGGCAACGAGAAGATACATCCATCCAGCCTAGATACAATGAGGAGAAGCAGATCAGGGATGTATCCAAGGGCAACGAAAAGATACATCCATCCAACCTAGATACAATGGGGATACAAAAAAAAGGGGGCAGATCAGGGGTGTATCCAAGGGCAACGAAAAGATCCATCCATCCAACCTAGATACAATGGGGATACAAAAAAAAAGGGCAGATCAGGGGTGTACCCAAGGGCAACGAAAAGATCCATCCATCCAACCTAGATACAATGAGGAGAAGCAGATCAGGAGTGTATCCAAGGGCAACAAAAAGACCCATCCATCCAACCTAGATACAATGGGGATACAAAAAAAAGGGGGCAGATCAGGGGTGTATCCAAGGACAACGAAAAGATCCATCCATCCAACCTAGATACAATGGGGATACAAAAAAAAGGGGGCGGATCAGGGGTGTATCCAAGGGCAACGAAAAGATCCATCCATCCAACCTAGATACGATGGGGATACAAAAAAAAAGGGGGCAGATCAGGGGTGAATCCAAGGGCAACGAAAAGATACAACAAAATCACCTAGATACAATGAGGAGAAGCAGATCAGGGGTGTTTCCAAGGGCAACGAAAACATACATCCATCCAGCCTAGATACAATGGGGATACAAAAAAAAATAATAAGTGATACTAAAAAACAGTGCCACACTTGTCCGCAGGTTGTTTTCAGTACTGCATATAAGACCTATTGACTTCAATGGAGGCGAGCTGCGACACCTGACACCACCAGTGGGCGGCACAGTTTCTGGAAGAAAGCCACCATGTTTTTTTTCAAATATTTTAGATCTAATACTGTTTAGTCACAAGATAAGAAGACACTTTGTCCGGGCATGCTGGGAGTTGTAGTCTTGCAACAGCTGGAGGCACACTGGTTGGGAAACACTGATATAGAACCTTATTTTTTTTCTTGCAGTCAGAACATGCTGGGAGTTGTAGTTTTGCAACAGCTGGGGAGCATTAGATGAGGCATAGGATGCATCAGGGGGATGCATATGAGACTGTTAGGGCATGCTGGGAGTTGTAGTTTTGCGACAGCTGGTGAGCCACATGCTGGTGAACTCTGCCCTAGATGTAAACGACAATGGTCCCATTCAAAGACAGCAAGGTCGTGTGCTTGTTCTTACAATTTTCTATATTTGTAGGTGATGCGTTGCGCTCTCGTACATTGCGATATCTGTTTCACGATGGGTAAATCATCGGCGCAATGGCGATAACTGCACTAATGCGCCCACAAAGGGCGATAATGACGGCGCATTAAGCTTTGGCCTCAGTAAATAGTTTCTTATTCATGCGCAGCGACCGACGGCCCCAAACCTAGCAAAACATTGGGAAAAAAATCGTAGATTCATGCGATTTATTTACGCTATTTTTTGCTACCCATTTACGTCCCATTTGTTTAGGTGAAATTGGCGCTGAGAGGGTTAATTACAATCCATTAAAGGATCCGAACATGGGGAGGGGTTGGCCACACATCATTTACCCCAAAGCTTCTCCCGCGACGTGAAGGACATCACCGCGCATCGCCCTACGCAGGGAGATACATATAGGGTGAAATTTAGTCACTGACTAATACATGTTATGGAAACTAATTGCAACAGCGCCACCTGTAGTTTCAATTTGCGCAACGAGCTATAAGGCTAACATCACAATTCCGAATAATTCCTCCATTTTTATCTACTGCAAAACTACAACTCCCAGCATGCCCGGACAGCCAACGGCTGTCCGGGCATGCTGGGAGTTGTAGTTTTGCAACGGATGAATGAACAGTGTTGGGAATCAATGACTTATTCCAGTGTTTCCCAAACAGGGTGCCTCCAGCTGTTGCAAAACTACAACTCCCAGCCTGCCCGGACAGAAGGGAGCTGTAGTTTTGCAACAGCTGGAGGCACCCTGGTTGGGAAACACTGGTATATAAACTTGGCAGATCTGCCAGTCAGGATTCTTAGAAAGCTGTAGTAGCTGCAGTCATATTAATGGTTAGGCTATACTTTGCATTAGAGCTGTGTTTCCCTAACAGTGCCTCCAGCTGTTGCAAAACCACAAGTCCTAGCATGTGTTGGCTGTCCGGGAATGCTGGGAGTTGTAGTTTTGCAACAGCTGGAGGCACACTGGTTGTAAAACACTGGTGTAGACCAACACTGATGTAGGCCAATGGCTGTCCGGGCATGCTGGGAGTTGTAGTTTTGCAATGGCTGAATGAACAGTGGTTGGGAATCAATGCTTTATACCAGTGTTTCCCAACCAGGGTGCCTCCAGTCATATTAATTATAAGGCGGTACTGGGTATTAGAGCAGTGTTTCCCTAACAGTGCCTCCAGCTGTTGCAAAACCACAAGTCCTGGGAGTTGGTACAGTGCACCAGTATAAGCATCTAGACAAGACTAGGTCAGGAGAGGTTTTTAGACTCAACATCAATCAGTGTTTACTCAACACTGTGCCTCCAGCTGTTTCAAAACTACAACTCCCGGCATGCTGGGAGTTTTAGTTTTGCAACAGCTGGAGGCACACTGGTTGGGAAACACTGCTCTAGATCAATAGTTTCTAACCTGTGGCCCTTCAGCTTTTGCAAAAACTACAAGACACAGAATGTCCGGGCAGCCCTGGATTGTCAGAGCATGCTGGGAGTTGGAGTTCTGCAACAGACAGATAGCCATAGGTTGGGGTACAGAATGAATCAGTGGGATTCCCCAAAGGATGTCAGGGCATGTTGGGAGTTATAGTGTTACAATAGCCAGAAAGAGATGGGATGTGGTATACAATGAATAAGTGGGATTCAATGAAGGCTGTCGGTGCATGCTGAGAGTTGTAGTTCTGCAACAGTCGGAGAGCCATAGAATGCATCGGTGGGATTGCGCGAAAGCTATCAGGGCATGCTGGGATTTGTAGTTTTGCATCAACCAGAGATTCATTGGATGAGGTATAGAATGCACCTGTGGGATTTACTGAAGGCTGTAAGGGCATGCTGGGAGTAGTAGTTCTGCAACAGCCGGAGAGTAAAAGAATGCATCAGTGGGATTCCTCATAGGCTGTCAGGGCATGCTGGGAGTTGTAGTTTTGCAACAGCAGGAGAGCCATGGGATGAGTTATAGAATGCACCAGTGGAATTCTTCAAAGGTTGATAGGGAATGCTGGGAGTAGTAGTTCTGCAAAAGCCAGAGAGCTATAGGATTGGGTATAGAATGCATTAGTGGGATTCCATGAAGGCTGTCAGGGCATTCTGGGAGTTGTAGTTCTGCAACAGCAGGAGAGCCATACAATGCGTCAGTGGAATTCTCCAAAGGTTGTTAGGGCATGCTGGGAATTGTAGTTTTGCAACAGCAAAAGAGCCATAGGATAGGGTTAAGAATGCATCAGTGGGATTCCACGAAGGCTGTCAGTGCATGCTGGGAGTTGTAGTTGTTCAACAGCTGTAGAGCCACATGTTAAGGAGCACGGCCCTAGAGGTCTCATTCAAAGAAAGTTTCAGGACTTTCCCTTCTCCGGTGACTTCATGTGCAGGAGGATGGACCGGCCCTTTAAGGCAGCATCATTAGCGCAATCCCAGCAGGAGGCAGGTCATGTGACCTGGATCCGACATCAGTTCATACGATTTATTCTGCAGACAGGAAGCCTCCATGTTTGATCCTATCTCCAGAAGCGCAATAATCAGTGTGTAATCTGGGGGGGGGGGGGCGCCGCCCCTGAATATTCGCTGCGCCTCCCTCTGTGATTAACCAGTCGCTAATCGCCAGCGCGATGGCGTTCTGATAAAAGACGTCTCGGCATTGTTACGTTTGGCGGCTCCGTCACCCCGGTGAGAGATCATTTTTCATTCCTGCGCGGCGATGATTCCCCGGAGAGCCCATTGTTCTCTTATTTCCATATGTATCTGCCAGATACTTAATCAAACGCGCAAAACAGATTTCTTTGTGTCCAAACTCGATCCGAACCCGAGCGCGAAAAATTACAAAGCGGAGAATCGTTCTGCCGGTTCAGCGGAGCGAAGACAGCGAGAGACAGCTGACAGAGAACTACAACCCCCAGCATCCCCTGTGTGACCGCTGTCCAACCAGATTGGATGGAAACCTAACAAAGCAATCTGATCTGGCGTAAATTATGGTCAATGTATCAGGCCACGCCTTTCTGCTGGGCCCCACCCACATATGCAACTTTGCTCCCCAGAAAATTGGGCGAATAATTGTTCTGCTAACTGTGAAACTACAAATCCCAGCATGTCCTCATATCTTGTTGCTACAAGTGGATTTAGTTCTGGTTTTTATCATTGAAAAAAATTGCGCTCATACAAACGGAAAATTTATTCGTATTTCCGTTTTTTTTTTTTATGCTTGTCCTTTTCTTTTGTAGATGCAAAACTACAACTCCCAGCATGCCCAGGCAGCCTTGGGCATGATCTAATGCAGTGGACTCCAAACTGTGGATGTTTGGACGTTGCAGAACTACAACTACCAGCATGCCCTGATAGCCTTGGGCATGGTCTAATGCAGTGGATTCCAAACTGTGGACCCGCATATGAGGCAGAACTACAACTCCCAGCATGCCCGTACAATCTTGGACAAGATCTAATTAAGTTGTCTCCAATCCGTGGACCTGCAGTTGTTGTAAAGGTCCACGGATTGGAGACCACTAATTTAGCCTACAGAAGTCAATGGGTTAATCATATTTTTTGTACCTTTATTTTAGCAATTTCCCCAAAAATAGAAAAATTAATTAAAAAAAAACAAAAAAAAAACATTATAAATACGGATAAAAAATGGACGACAGATAAATTACAGACTGAAAAATGGACGCAGATTGTGCAAGAAAGAATCCGAATTGCGCGCGAGTATTTTATCAAGATTTTTATATAAAGTGTGAACAAGGTCTTCTGTAGATTGGATTGGATCTGACCATTGGTAAAAAATGAAGCCAAATACATATAAGTCTAAATTTCCACATAACTTTATTTTTAGCATTTTTTTCTCGTTTTGCACTCCCGCGATTCCGTTTTTATGGCGATTTTTTTCCTTCTAAAAAAAATTGTGGGTTTTAAGTGTTAGTCTTATTTATTTATTTATTTATTTTTTTGCCATTTAATTCCCCTGATTTTTTTCTCATGACAAGTCACGTGATTCTATCATCATGTGACTTAAAGATTTATATTAAAGAATTAGGGGGGGGGGGGGGGAAACGCCACATTGCCCCTCATTTACTATTCTAAACCCGACTTCTTTTGTCAGGATTTTTGTCGCATCTTTGTCTGTGACATGCCGCAGATATCGTGCGCCAGTCTGCGACACAATGCGACATTTTTTCCCGACGGACCCGATTTGGATTCTCCCAACCCCGAAAAAGGGGCGTAACCCGACATTTCTGAGCTTTCCCACGTATTTATAAAGGTTTCCAACCCAAATTTGTTGAATTGTTGTGGATTTTTTCCCGACAGCTCAGAGGAGTTGGAAACCAAAACAACAAAACCCACGTGCGACAAACAGGATGCGACATAATAATAAATACCGGGGAAAAAAGCAGTCGGGTAAGAAAGAAACATAGACTTACAACCTGATTTTCTAAGTAAATTAGGGCCAATGTGTTTTTTTTAAATCTGCCATAGAAGTCTGAGAAAAAAACTGAGATACCAAAAAACAAAACAAAAAGAGCACCACTGTGAGATTCCCTAAAAAAGGAGAAAAAAAGAAAAAAAAAAAAAAAACGCCATTGTCTCAGGATTTTATACAGACTGGTGTTTTTATTTATTTACTTTATTTTAATTTTATTATTATCCTTATTATTATTAATATTATTGTTTATTATTATTTTATTATTACACAGCAGAATATTCAAATTAATCAGTTTTTCTGTTGGCTGTGTGGGCATGCTGGGAGTTGTAGTTCTGCAACAGCTGCAGGCACTCTGCTAGTCACTTTTGTTGAAACGGATGTTCGAGAAATTAGCAAAAAATTTGTGCGCAAATCCCCCCCAAAAAAACTCAAAACCATTGATAAATTCCCCTACTGGTGTCTAAGAACGCCATCCTCAGAGCGCGCTACTATTTAAAGAAACTCAGCCTAAGGAAAAAACAAAAACATGGAGGTCTGGTGTTTTCATATTTCCCTAATGACTCCCAGTTATGTTTTTTTTTGCGCCAAATACGCCATTCAGTGAGTTTACTGTTAATTTTTGTTTGTTACAAAAACTCTGTATCTGTTTTCAGCCTAAAAGATTCAATATGTAAATAAACAAGTAACAAAGCACAATAAACAAGAACCGCATTGTATCAGTTATATACTGGAGTGTGAATGAGTCCCAAGGCTGCGGTCACATGCTGCGGTCACATGCTGCGGTCACATGCTGCGGTCACATGCTGCGGTCACATGCTGCGGTCACATGTTGCGGTCACATATTGCGGTCACATATTGCTTTTTTGTTACATTAATTATAATGGGACACGTCCTGACTGATTTGGCGTCAGTCTCCAGATCCCCAAATAACGCGTTCAGTCCGGCGATCCGTCATATCGTTCTGCACATCGTTCTGGCGACTGAGAGGCGTGAAACGTTCCATCGTTTTCATCTCAATCAACATAAAAAAAAGGATCAAAACCATAGAAAGCGACAACGAATGATAGAATTACAGAGAACGGAGCCTTAAGATGGCGATCAGTGATGGTTCAGTGCGGGACCCCAAGAGCTTACACTCTACAGAGATCATGGGGGAGCGGATACAATCTCACCATATTATTAACCCTACAGGTGCCTTTTCTGGGTCTTATTCCTCCCACATTATACAGTATTTCTCTTGCTGGAGCTGCACTTTGTGCTCCAGAGCTGCTCTTCCTATTTCTCCGGGTAGTTACAGCCCCTTATAATAGAGTTGTCCCAGTATGATAATAAGTTTTCACATATTCATCTCTGCTCGTCTCCCTTCAAAGTATTTTTCTTGTTTCAGCTGCAGTTTGTGCTCCAGAGCTGTTCTTCTGTTCTTCTTTACCAGGAAGTGACTTCTTACTGGCACCAGGGCCGGTTCTGCTTATAGGCAAAATAGGCAGCTGCCTAGAGCGCCCTCTTGATGGGGGGCGCTGCTCTGCCCACTGAAAGAAAGTTAGTAGCCAGCCAGCATCAAAAGCACCAGCCGCTCATCCGAAGCACCCACCCAGCCAGCACCACCATCGCAACAGCTGGAGGCACCCTGGTTTGGCCGTGCATGCTTGTAGTTGTAGTTTTGCAACAGCTGGAGGCATGCTGGTTAGGAACACTGTTATTATATAGAGGCTGCCCGTGCATGCTGGGAGTTGTAGTTTTGCAACAGCTGGAGGCATGCTGGTTAGGACACTGTTATTATATAGAGGCTGCCCGGGCATGCTGGGAGTTGTAGTTTTGCAACAGCTGGAGGCATGCTGGTTAGGAACACTGTTATTATATAGAGGCTGCCCGTGCATGCTGGGAGTTGTAGTTTTGCAACAGCTGGAAGCACAAGAACCTACAGATTACTAAATTCATCTGCTAGAAAAGCACGATTTAAAGGGACAGTGACCAAATCCGTATTTCATTGGCTTTGCACAAGGAGTTCAGTAAAGTTTTACAAGTTGTTTCACGGAGTCCTAGCGCCCAGAGGTCTCATTCCTGCACTTTGTATCCGGGAACAAGTTCATTGACAAAAAGATAATAGTGTAGTACCACTCTGCCAGGTGAGCTAGACTTCAGGGACCACTACACCCAGCATAACCCTCTAAGCTTCCCGTAGCCACATCATCATCATCATCATCATCATTCTATAATTTCTGCAACTTTACAACAGACCTTGAGTTCTAATTTCCCATCATTTTCAAGATCTCTGCTTGATGTCATAGAATGGATTAACTAACCTGCACAGGTAGTAGTTCTGCTTACAGAGCTGAGGCTTTGTTACAATGTGTTAGCGCAGATAAAACAAGATACCTTCAGCTGCTAAACACTAACGCATCTGATACTGGGATATTTGGCTGCTAGGATTATAGGGATCCTCAGAAGTAACATAGAAAAAGTTTTGTGTTTTGAGATTTTAAGGCGCCGCTTATCTCCAGAGGGTCCTGAGATCCTGTAATACATGGGGTCTGTGGGTTAATGTCTTCCCTATGGAAACCAAAGACCCCTGGAATCGCTACAATGGAATACAGTATACAGTACGGACTGCGGCTCTTGGGCTGTTGCAAAGCTACAACTCCCAGCATGCCCTGACAGCCAAAGGCTGTCAGGGCATGCTGGGAGTTGTAGTTTTGCAACAGCTGGAGAGCCACAAGTTGAGGAATACAATGCCCCAGAAGAATGCATTGAAGAATTACAGGGCATGCTGGGAGTTGTAGTTTTGCTAAAGCTGGAGAGTCACAGGTTGGGGAATTGAATGCACCAGAGGGATGCACTGAAGAATGTTAGAGAATGTTGGGAGTTGTAGTTTTGCAATAGCTGAAGAGCCACAAGTTGGGGAATACAATGCCCCAGTGGCATGCATTGAAGAATTACAGGGCATGCTGGGAGTTGTAGTTTTGCAACAGCTGGAGAGTCACAGGTTGGGGAATAGAATGCACAAGTGGGATGCACTGAAGAATGTTAGAGAATGTTGGGAGTTGTAGTTTAGCAAAACCAGAAAGCCACAGGTTGGAGAATAGGATGCACAGAAGAAGGTCAAGGCATGCTGGGAGTTGTAGTTTTGCTTCAGCTAAAGATTTACAGGTTGGGTAAGAAAATGCACCAGTGGGATGCACTGAAGAATGTCATGGCATGCTGGGAGTTGTAGTTTTGCAACAGCTGGAGAGCCACAAGTTGTGGAATACAATGCCCCAGTGGCATGCATTGATGAATTACAGGGCATGCTGGGAGTTGTAGTTTAGCAAAAGCCAGAAAGCCAAAGTTTGGAGAATAAAATGCACCAGAGGGATGCACCAAGGACTGTCAGTGCATTTTATTCTCCAAACTTTGACTTGCATGCTGGGAGTTGTAGTTTTGTAACAGCTGGAGAGCCACATGTTGGGGAAAAGGATGCACCAGTGGGATGCACTGAAGAATGTTCTTGAATGCTGGGAGTTGTAGTTTTACAAAAGCCAAAGAACCACAGCCTGGGGATCACTGTTCTGGACTATAATGGTAACTTTATTTGAGGCTGGCGCTGACCGCCCCTTATTACTCTGTTATGTTTCGGGTCGAGCTTCTTATCTACATCACATTAGGGGGCGAAGGGATCCCCATAAAATGACATAGCGGATGATGGGGGTCATCCCCACAACACAATGTCATGAGGGTACTGCAGAAAGGCACGTCTGAGCAATGACACCAAAGACAAGGAGCCTCCACTGCCAATACAGAAAAAAGTCACCCACGGAAAACCCCGCTCTGCAGATGCTTTGTGCGGCTCGGTAAACCCCAGACTGGGGGGTGGGGGTGGGTTTGCCTGTATCTGAGCGAGGATTCCCCCTGCGCGGTGAACAGCTGGCCGTATTATCGCTCGCCGGGGATCCAGCCTCCCTGTGCTGTTTACTGCGCCGGAATGACAACCTTAAAGCTTTGCTCCACTTTTCTCCCAACACGGAGAGAGACGGCGGCCGCGATCCGACAACAGGTCCCGAAGTGTCGCGCAGACATGAGAGCAGACACGTCTGTGGTGACCGCACACACATCGCCACAAAAGACTCGCCATCCGTGAAAGGCACCAAGTGTCGCCACATTGTATCCCATTTATCCTGCATCCGGGGGTGAGCACGTCCGCTGCCAGACTACCGAGGGGTTAATTCCGCAGGCGGATCTCCTAGGCATTGTGAGCTAAACATGGCATTTACTGATATATTTAGCACCTGCAACTTTGAGGTTCCGGCGGCGGAGCGCGCAGAGTCTGGTGCCCCCCGCAGACCCCCTCCCCACCCCACTATCCCGTAGTATATGGGCAGGATGGGGGCACTTACTTGGTGCGGCTGTGCTGTCCGTCCAGGGCTCTGCTATATCAGACCTGTAAGCCAGTGTTCTCGCAACTGTGTCATGAAGACGGACTAGGAGATTGTACGTAGCTGTTGCCATGGAAACAAACACAGCGAGAGTAGAGTGCCAGCCTATGTTAATTCCATCACCCATGAACCCCAAGGGAATACCAACATCCATCTCCATCCGCCGCGCCGCCAATAGTCACCTGATCAATGGGCAGGAGACCTGGGTGCAGGGGGCAGAGGGTCCTACAGGGGTCCCCCCCACCCACCATCCTCAGGAAGTTCACAGCCAGGGGAAGGACCTGACATTTTAACCCTTAAAGCACGGGAAAGACGTCTTTTTGGAAGCGGACGCGTTTAGATTGTCAGCTCTTGGGGACAGGATTTTAGGATAACTCCTCCCTCTTTATAATGGATGATGATGATGATGATGATGATGATGATGATGATGAATACCTGTATAAACGCTGTAATAATAATAATACTGCTAAATAAATCTTATGGATAAAAACATTCACAGCGCCCCCCAGAGCTGACAGCAGTCACATGTTTATGCAAATCAAACACAAATATGTAAATTATCTTCTGATTGTATCTCTGTGATTGGTGGAATGTTCTGTCAGAGAAAACTTTGGGGGAACTCAAAAGACAAAATCTATTCTTCCCAATGCCTCCATATACATGCATGCTAAGCTCAGCTGAGTGTACATTCATCAAGTGGAAACTGCCAAACCCCATATGTGCCATCCTCCTCCTCCTCCAGACTCCTCTGTCCTCCTCCTCCTCCTCCTCCAGACCCCTCTGTCCTCCTCCTCCAGACCCCTCACTTCTCCCCCAGACTCCTCTGTCCTCCTCCTCCCCCAGATTCCTCTGTCCTCCTCCTCCCCCAGACTCCTCTGTCCTCCTCCTCCCCCAGACTCCTCTGTCCTCCTCCAGACTCCTCTGTCCTCCTCCAGACTTCTCTGTCCTCCTCCAGACTCCTCTGTTCTCCTCCAGACTCCTCTGTCCTCCTCCAGACTCCTCTGTCCTCCACCTCCAGACTCCTCTGTCCTCCACCTCCAGACTCCTCTGTCCTCCACCTCCAGACTCCTCTGTCCTCCTCCTCCTCCTCCCCCAGACTCCTCTGTCCTCCTCCAGACTCCTCTGTCCTCCTCCAGACTCCTCTGTCCACCTCCAGACTCCTCTGTCCTCCACCTCCAGACTCCTCTGTCCTCCACCTCCAGACTCCTCTGTCCTCCTCCTCCTCCTCCAGAGTCCTCTGTCCTCCACCTCCAGACCCCTCTGTCCTCCACCTCCAGACCCCTCTGTCCTCCACCTCCAGACTCCTCTGTCCTCCTCCTCCTCCTCCAGAGTCCTCTGTCCTCCTCCTCCTCCAGACTCCTCTGTCCTCCTCCTCCAGACTCCTCTGTCCTCCTCCTCCAGACTCCTCTGTCCTCCTCCTCCAGACTCCTCTGTCCTCCTCCAGACCCCTCTGTTCTCCTCCAGACTCCTCTGTCCTCCTCCAGACCCCTCTGTCCTCCTCCTCCCCCAGACTCCTCTGTCCTCCTCCTCCTCCTCCAGACTCCTCTGTCCTCCTCCAGACCCTCTGTCCTCCTCCAGACTCCTCTGTCCTCCTCCTCCTCCACCAGACTCCTCTGTCCTCCTCCTCCTCCACCAGACTCCTCTGTCCTCCTCCTCCTCCACCAGACTCCTCTGTCCTCCTCCACCAGACTCCTCTGTCCTCCTCCTCCTCCACCAGACTCCTCTGTCCTCCTCCTCCTCCACCAGACTCCTCCTGTCCTCCTCCTCCTCCAGACTCCTCCTGTCCTCCTCCTCCCCCAGACTCCTCTGTCCTCCTCCTCCCCCAGACTCCTCTGTCCTCCTCCTCCCCCAGACTCCTCTGTCCTCCTCCTCCCCCAGACTCCTCTGTCCTCCTCCTCCCCCAGACTCCTCTGTCCTCCTCCTCCCCCAGACTCCTCTGTCCTCCTCCTCCCCCAGACTCCTCTGTCCTCCTCCTCCCCCAGACCCCTCTGTCCTCCTCCCCCAGACTCCTCTGTCCTCCTCCTCCAGACTACTCCAGTGCAGACCATAGGTAGCAGCACAGTGGTCCACTTTCATGTGACACGGGGGGACGCGCTCCATTAGAAATGTATAATGTGAGAGGAAATAAATCACAGGGGTGTGAGGATGCCTCCATATTACACACCGCCTGAAAATCACATAATCACATGTAATATAAAGGACAAAGTAATCAGAATATTATATCGTGTATGACAGCGGTCTGCGCAATTCATTGAATAAGTACCGAGGAACCCAAGACACATTACAGCTCTGCAGACTGCATCACACATCAGAGGCTTAGATACACAGCTCAGCAGACTGCATCACACATCAGAGGCTTAGGTACACAGCTCAGCAGACTGCATCACACATCAGAGGCTTAGATACACAGCTCAGCAGACTGCATCACACATCAGAGGCTTAGATACACAGCTCAGCAGACTGCATCACACATCAGAGGCTTAGGTACACAGCTCAGCAGACTGTATGACACATCAGAGGCTTAGGTACACAGCTCAGCAGACAGTATCACACATCAAAAGGCTTAGATACACAGCTCAGCAGACTGTATCACACATCAGAGGCTTAGGTACACAGCTCAGCAGACTGTATCACACAGCAGAGGCTTAGATACACAGCTCAGCAGACTGTATCACACATCAGAGGCTTAGATACACCAGACCCTGGCACCGATTTTCTCTAGAGAGCGCCACCCGCTGGGCTCATGCATTAGTAATGAGGCTATAGCTCATGATGACATCATATAACAGTAAATCTGTGATGTCACTAAATCATTGTGCCATCCAGGATCCACTCTCACTTATTGACCCATTTTCCGTCTCCGGCGCAGACCTCCATAACTCTTCTGCAGTTTATCTAAAAATACAAATTAATAAATTATTCAAATTGGTGAAAAGAAACCTGAGTAATTATTTGGAAATTAATTCACGTTCTATCCGCTCCGGCTTCAAAGAATTCAAATTTACCATCTCATAGAGAGCCACAAGTTTACTTACAGATGGGGCCGCAACGTACACGCCATAAATCCGGGGCCCCCCAGCGCCATGTACACGCCATAAATCCGGGGCCCCCCAGCGCCATGTACACGCCATAAATCCGGGCCCCCACTGCCACATACATGCCATAAATCCGGGGCCCCCACTGCCATGTACACGCCATAAATCCGGGCCCCCACTGCCACATACACGCCATACATCCGGGGCCCCCCACTGCCATGTACACGCCATAAATCCGGGGCCCCCCACCGCCACGTACACGCCATAAATCTGGGGCCCCCACTGCCATGTACACGCCATAAATCCGGGGCCCCCCACCGCCACGTAAACGCCATAAATGAAGGGACCCCCCAGCGCCATGTGCACGCCATAAATCCGGGGCCCCCACGTTGCCATGTACATGCCATAAATCCGGGGCCCCCCACCACCACGTAAACGCCATAAATGAAGGGACCCCCAGCCCCACATACATACCATGAATCAAGGGCCGCAACCCGTGCATTGTATTCTAACACAAATAAAATAAAACCTGCAGAGGAGGAAGGAGAAACTCCCTACAATGTACTCGTGTCTATGGGGGTTATGCTGCGCAGACTTACTATGCGGGTTGGTGGGGGGGGGCAGTCATTTGACTTGTTACGTAGTAGGGTCTGGAGCTCTAGGGTATGTATACTTATACAGCCAGGGTTTTACTGTTCCAATGTATATGAAATATAAATAGTTTTGATTATAAATCTGTTTTCTGACTACAGCTCCTATGCAGACCCATATATCTCCATGGTAACAGACTATAAACAAGCCCTGAGATCATATACCCACACACATTACATCTATGTCCCATCCTAACACAGATGATCCAATGCGGGAAAAACACCAGGGGGGGTACGCAGAGTCTGGGGGGATGACATCAATAATTTACCCAAAAGGGTGGTAAGAGGTCAAACTAACACTATACAGAACCCTGGGCCGAAGCCCGGGGTGAAAAACACCTCTAATGGCACCCCCCCCAAAATATAACTTTTATTAATACATGTATTAAAACCCCAAATTAAAAAAGTGAAAATAGTTAAAAATAGCAGTTAGGCAGGACAAAGTGAAAGTCGTATATGTACAGGGATATCCTCTGGTTCTTATCAGCGCGGTGCCGCAGTTCACCGCAATTATTAGTACCTGACTAAGTGTCTGATCTAAAACATACACTACATGGCAACCTGAGGTATGTGTCAAATCAGACAGGTACTAATAATTGTGGTGAACTGCGGCACCGCGCTGATAAGAACCAGAGGATATCCCTATACAGACGACTTTCACTTTGTCCTGCCTTACTGCTACTTTTAACTATTTTCACTTTTTTTGTGGAGAACCCAAGAATCCCTGTGAAGAACCCAAGAGTCCTGGGGGAGAACCCAAGAGTCCCGGGGGAGAACCCAAGAGTCCCGGGGGAGAACCCAAGAGTCCCTGGGGAGAACCCAAGAATGCCGGGGGAGAACCCAAGAGTCCCTGGGGAGAACCCAAGAGTCCCTGGGGAGAACCCAAGAGTCCCTGGGGAGAACCCAAGAATGCCGGGGGAGAACCCAAGAGTCCCTGGGGAGAACCCAAGAATGTCGGGGGAGAACCCAAGAATGCCGGGGGAGAATTTAAGAGTCCCGGGGAGAATCCAAGAGTCCCGGGGGAGAATCCAAGAGTCCCGGGGGAGAACCCAAGAGTCCCGGGGGAGAACCCAAGAGTCCCGGGGGAGAACCCAAGAGTCCCGGGGGAGAACCCAAGAGTCCCGGGGGAGAACCCAAGAGTCCCGGGGGAGAACCCAAGAGTCCCGGGGGAGAACCCAAGAGTCCCTGGGGAGGATCCAAGAGTGCCTGGGGAGAACCTAAGAATGTCGGGGGAGAACCCAAGAGTCCCTGGGGAGAACCCAAGAATGCCGGGGGAGAACCCAAGAGTCCCTGGGGAGAACCCAAGAGTCCCTGGGGAGAACCCAAGAATGCCGGGGGAGAACCCAAGAGTCCCTGGGGAGAACCCAAGAGTCCCTGGGGAGAACCCAAGAATGCTGGGGGAGAACCCAAGAATGCCGGGGGAGAATTTAAGAGTCCCGGGGAGAATCCAAGAGTCCCGGGGGAGAACCCAAGAGTCCCCGGGGGAGAACCCAAGAGTCCCCGGGGGAGAACCCAAGAGTCCCCGGGGGAGAACCCAAGAGTCCCCGGGGGAGAACCCAAGAGTCCCCGGGGGAGAACCCAAGAGTCCCCGGGGGAGAACCCAAGAGTCCCCGGGGGAGAACCCAAGAGTCCCTGGGGGAGAACCCAAGAGTCCCCGGGGGAGAACCCTAGAGTCCCGGGGGAGAACCCTAGAGTCCCGGGGGAGAACCCTAGAGTCCCGGGGGAGAACCCAAGAGTCCCAGGGGAGAACCCAAGAGTCCCAGGGGAGAACCCAAGAGTCCCGGTGGAGAACCCAAGAGTCCCGGGGGAGAACCCAAGAGTCCCCGGGGGGAGAACCCAAGAGACCCAGGGGAGAACCCAAGAGTCCCAGGGAAGAACACAAGAGTCCTGGGGAAGAACACAAGAGTCCTGCAAAAGTCCCGGGTGGAGAACACAAGAGTCCTGCAAAAGTCCCGGGGGAGAACACAAGAGTCCTGCAAAAGTCCCGGGTGGAGAACACAAGAGTCCTGCAAAAGTCCCGGGGGAGAACACAAGAGTCCTGCAAAAGTCGTGGGGGAGAACACAAGAGTCCAGGGGAAGAACAGAACACAGGGTCACCTAGGGAGAATGTGGGAATCCTGAGGGAAAATAGAGATATTCAGAGTGAGGCCGGGGGCTCTCTAAGGAAGAAAGAAGGGTCCGTAAGAGTACAGAGGTGTTGGGCAGCGGCATATTTTCTTCTACACTTTAAGAACATGTGCACATCTGGCTGAGGTACATGGGTATGGGAAGGAAAGAGGCAGTATATATCCTGCTGTAAAGAAGTATATATCATTCAGATAGATAGATAGATAGATAGATAGATAGATATGAGATAGATAGTTATGAGATAGATAATTATGAGATAGATAGTTATGAGATAGATAGTTATGAGATAGATAGTTATGAGATAGATAGATATGAGATAGATATGAGATCGATAGATAGATAGAAGATAGATAGATAGATAGATAGATATGAGATAGATATGAGATAGATAGATATGAGATAGATGGATAGATATGGGATAGATGGATAGATATGAGATGGATAGATATGAGATGGATAGATAGATATGAGATAGATGGATAGATATGGTATAGATGGATAGATATGAGATAGATAGATATGAGATATATAGATATGAGATAGATAGATATGAGATAGATAGTTATGAGATAGATATGAGATCGATAGATAGATAGAAGATAGATAGATATGAGATAGATATGAGAGATATGAGATAGATATGAGATAGATATGAGATAGATATGAGATAGATATGAGATAGATATGAGATAGATATGAGATAGATGGATAGATATGAGATAGATGGATAGATATGAGATGGATAGATATGAGATAGATATGAGATCGATAGATAGATAGAAGATAGATAGATATGAGATAGATATGAGAGATATGAGATAGATATGAGATAGATATGAGATAGATATGAGATAGATATGGGATAGATATGGGATAGATGGATAGATATGAGATGGATAGATATGAGATGGATAGATATGAGATGGATAGATAGATAGGAGATAGATAGATACGAGATAGATAGATGATAGATAGATATGAGATAGATAGATATGGGATAGATGGATATGTGATAGATAGATATGAGATGGATAGATAGATAGGAGATAGATAGATATGAGATAGATATGAGATAGATAGATAATAAATAGGGGATAGATAGAGAATTCTCTATAGCTGTAATAAGTGAGCAGCAGATCTATCCTATCAGTGAGACCCCGCAGGAGGAGCAGGTAACACGTTGGCGCCCCCCGCCTGCTCTCATGCGGTCGGATACAGAGGTGCAGACTGATCTTCCGCAGATCTCCGAGCAGATGTTCCGTCTATTTATAAAGGCTGGGTCTCCAGGCGCGTCATCTCCGATGGCATCAACACCATACGAGATGTTAATTCAAACCATTCCTGCCACACCGGGGCTCAACAGGTGACGAAGACGCGCCGACTCCTCGCTAAAGGGTCCCCGGAAGGAGCGCGTGTGCCCAGGATGCCGCGCGAATGCAGATTTCCATTTTTATGACTTTTTACGTGGAGCCCAGTGTGAGGAGTGTAAAGGACAGCTGTTCGGCTTACCGCCGGCCTCCTACCACACTGGCACATTAGTTCCGCTACATGAGCCAAGGCGCTCGCTCAAAACTAATAGTGAGATAGCGGGCGAACAGTATGGGGGGGGGGGGGGGGGGGGGGGGGGCGTCTCACCAAAGTGCACATAATTAAACCTGCAAAATAAACCAGAAGAGCGCACGTGAAATTAACTTCCCCGCGCTCACGCTGTCTGTCTTGTCTTTAAAAAGAGATTATATTTAGCGAGCTCCTCCGTGCTCCCCTGCAGTCTACCCACCCGCCCTCACTGGGGCAATTAACGTAAAAAAACGCAAACGTATTGAGCCCTCTCCTCCCACAATGCCTTGCACTGGAGAACTCAATTTAGACCACTGTTTCCCTAACAGTGTATCTCCAGCTGTTGCAAAACTACAGCTTTCAGCATACCCAGACAGCCAAAGGCATACCGAAGCTGTGTGACTCCAGCAGTTGCAAGACTACAACTCCTAGCATGCCCCGACAGCCAAAGGCTGTCTGGGCATGCTGGGAGTTGTAGTCTTGCAACAGCTGGAGGCACACTGGTTGGGAAACACTAGTATAGAACCTTATTTCTAAACTAAACTACTGCTGTTGCAAAACTACAACTCCCAGTATGCCCAGACAGCTATAGGTATGCCGGGAAATGAAGCTGTGTGACTCCAGCTGTTGCAAAACTACAACTCCTAGCATGCCCGGACAGCCAAAGGCTGTCCGGGCATGCTGGGAGTTGTAGTTTTGCAACAGCTGGAGGTGCACTGGTTGGGGAACTAGTATAGAAACGTATTTCTAACTTGAACTCCAGCTGTTGCAAAACTTCAACTCCGAGTATGGGAGCGGTAGTTTTGAAACAGCTGGAGACACCGTGGTTGGGAAACACTTCTGGAATGTATAAGCACATTAAAGCTATCAGTCTGGCGTCCAAGAGAGACATTTTAATTCTGCTGATCTCTGCGCTGATACATTGTAACAAACTGTCAGTGAAATAACAGATCTCAGGTTTCAACCTCTGGATATTAGGTTTACGTTTACTGTAGTTTTGCAACAGCTGGAGACACACTGTTTGGAAAACTCTAATCTGGACGACTCCTTAAGGCCTTATGTTCACAAGTTGGAATTCCGCAATTCTGCACAAATTCAGTTCAGCAAAATTGCGGCAGATTTCTGGCAGGATTCTGTGTTCTCTAAACACAGAATTCTGCCAAAATTTTAGCCTCATTTAGTTCAATAAGATTCCGCAAAATTTCATGATCTGTAAATTACTTCTATTTAAATCCCTCCAGTACTTATCAGCTGCTGTATGCACCACAGGAAGTTGTGTAGTTCTTTCCAGTCTGACCACAGTGCTCTCTGTTGACACCTCTGTCCATGTCAGGAACTGTCCAGAGCAGGAGAAAATCCCCATAGCAAA
This sequence comes from Hyla sarda, assembly GCF_029499605.1. Taxonomy (NCBI): domain Eukaryota; kingdom Metazoa; phylum Chordata; class Amphibia; order Anura; family Hylidae; genus Hyla; species Hyla sarda. The sequence goes on from NC_079199.1 coordinate 4,364,933, forward strand.
CATCTCCTGCTCTGGACAGTTCCTGACATGGACAGGAAAGAACTACACAACTTCCTGTGGAGCATACAGCAGCTGTTAAGTACTGGAGGGGTTAAGATTTTTTGTGGCTCCAGCTGTTGAAAAACTCCCAGCATGCCCAGATGATTGAGTACTTCCTTAAAGAGAATGTATCACCAAAATTTGTTTTGGAACCTGTTCTTTTTTTTCGAATCTGTTTCTATTTTCTGATTATCATAATTTTTAATTTTTTTGTACATTATAATTGGGGCAGCCATCTTGCCTGAGCTGTTTACAGCATTTAGTGATATGCTTTATGGCAGGACCCTTGGACTTAGACAACAATAGACAGGAGCTGTCCCATTCACATAAATGGGAAACTTTACTGGGCGTACTCTGTGACCTTTTCAGAAGTCATTCTATAGCAGTGTTTTCCAAACAGTGCGACTCCAGCTGTTGCAAAACTACCACTCTCATCATGCCTCGACCAACCAGTGTGCCTCAAGCTGTTGCAAAACTACAACTCCCAGCATGCCCGGACAGCCAAAGGCATGCTGGGAGTTGTAGTTTTGCAACAGCTGAAGGCACACTGTCTGAAAAACACTGTTCTTCAGGAAGCGAGGGAGGGGTGCTGATCTTTGTCGTGAATGGTGCTGAATCAAGTGTTATCTTTGCTTTGTTTAACCCCTAGTGGACAGAATGGAAACTGTAACATTTCAGTAGTAACATAAAATATAGATTATGGAGAAATAGATTTTAAAAAAATCTAAAATTCTTGAAAAATATTGTTAACATAAAAAATTTAAATCATTTGCTTTAAATAATAGGTCATTTTCTAATGACACATTCCCTTTAAGTGACGGATAGGAGATATCTCAGATTCCGGCCACTGACAGCTATAATCAACAGTGTCTCCTTTATGTGTATGGCAGAAGGCATTACGGAATTAAAAAAGGTAAATGATGGAGAGATCCCCCCCCCCCCACCCCCTCTAAAGCCATCAGTCAGGGGACGTTTCCAGCTCATTGCAGACATTTTTTTAAAGAATAATTGTCGACCATTTATTGTCTTTGTTTTCACTCCTGAGGCCGATGTACGGGCGCTCAACGCAATTTGTGGACAGTCGGGACCTTATCCGTTTATAGAATAACTGGGAAAAGCAGCTCCGGGGTCTGATGAGCCACCGTACAGCACTCTCTGTTATCAGCCATGTCAGGAGGGGAGAGGTGACTGTAGGACAGGTGAATATATCTATTGTTCTCTGTTATCAGCCATGTCAGGAGGAGAGGTGACTGTAGGACAGGTGAATATAATCTATTGTTATCTGTTATCAGCCATGTCAGGAGAGGAGAGGTGACTGTAGGACAGGTGAATATAATCTATTGTTATCTGTTATCAGCCATGTCAGGAGGAGAGGTGACTGTAGGACAGGTGAATATAATCTATTGTTCTCTGTTATCAGCCATGTCAGGAGGGGAGAGGTGACTGTAGGACAGGTGAATATAATCTATTGTTCTCTGTTATCAGCCATGTCAGGAGGGGAGAGGTGACTGTAGGACAGGAGAATATAATCTATTGTTCTCTGTTATCAGCCATGTCAGGAGAGGAGAGGTGACTGTAGGACAGGTGAATATATTTATTGTTCTCTGTTATCAGCCATGTCAGGAGAGGAGAGGTGACTGTAGGACAGGTGAATATATCTATTATTCTCTGTTATCAGCCATGTCAGGAGGGGAGAGGTGACTGTAGGACAGGTGAATATATCTATTATTCTCTGTTATCAGTCATGTCAGGAGAGGAGAGGTGACTGTAGGACAGGTGAATATAATCTATTGTTCTCTGTTATCAGCCATGTCAGGAGGGGAGAGGTGACTGTAGGACAGGTGAATATATCTATTGTTCTCTGTTATCAACCATGTCAGGAGAGGAGAGGTGACTGTAGGACAGGTGAATATATTTATTGTTCTCTGTTATCAGCCATGTCAGGAGGGGAGAGGTGACTGTAGGACAGGTGAATATAATCTATTGTTCTCTGTTATCAGCCATGTCAGGAGAGGTGACTGTAGGACAGGTGAATAAAATCTAGTGTTCTCTGTTATCAGACATGTCAGGAGGGCAGAGGTGACTGTAGGACAGGTGAATATAATCTATTGTTCCCTGTTATCAGCCATGTCAGGAGAGGAGAGATGACTGTAGGACAGGTGAATACAATTTATTGTTCTCTGTTATCAGCCATGTCAGGAGAGGTGACTGTAGGACAGGTGAATATATCTATTGTTCTGTTATCAGCCATGTCAGGAGAGGAGAGGTGACTGTAGGACAGGTGAATATAATCTATTGTTCTCTGTTATCAGCCTTGTCAGGAGAGGAGAGGTGACTGTAGGACAGGTGAATATAATCTATTGTTCTCTGTTATCAGCCATGTCAGGAGAGGAGAGGTGACTGTAGCACAGGTGAATATATCTATTGTTCTCTGTTATCAGCCATGTCAGGAGGGGAGAGGTGACTGTAGGACAGGTGAATAAAATCTAGTGTTCTCTGTTATCAGCCATGTCAGGAGGGGAGAGGTGACTGTAGGACAGGTGAATATAATCTATTGTTCTGTTATCAGCCATGTCAGGAGGAGAGGTGACTGTAGGACAGGTGAATTTAATCTATTGTTCTCTGTTATCAGTCATGTCAGGAGGGGAGAGGTGACTGTAGGACAGGTGAATATAATCTATTGTTCTGTTATCAGCCATGTCAGGAGGAGAGGTGACTGTAGGACAGGTGAATTTAATCTATTGTTCTCTGTTATCAGCCATGTCGGGAGAGGAGAGGTGACTGTAGGATAGGTGAATATAATCTATTGTTCTCTGTTATCAGTCATGTCAGGAGAGGAGAGGTGACTGTAGGACAGGTTTGTTGTTGGGAAACTACAGGTACCAGCATCCTTTTTAGAGTAAGGGGCCCCATTGTTGTGGAGGTATTACTTACATATTTATCAGTTCCATCCTATTTTATGGCTTTAGCTATGAAGTTTTGATGACATTTTGTTCTCTGTAAATGTTTTGTTTTCTTATATATTTTTTTTTATTATTATTTGCTAAATAAATATTAAACAGAAAAAAATAGCCAAACTGCAATAAGCTCCTCAAGTGAATGTGAAATAATGGAGACGTCCCCCACATGTGGGAATGATATGATGAGGTCTCGCTTATAATATTCCGCCATATCCTTGGCCGCGGTCCCGGTGAAGGACTTAACCTGGATTTGCGGATATAAAGCAGATATAGAAAATCCGTCCTATTCTCTAATAAAAGTTCCTGATCACAGATCCACAATGTCGGAGTGCTACATGGAATATTTCCTCTGCAATAAATCCCGCTATATGGTGAATCGGCGGTCACGTCACCTGGAAAACCTGCGAGACCACATCCATAGATCTGATGGGGACGTTTACAGGTTCTGTCCCTTAGGATTCACCTATACAGTACAAGCTCCTAGTACCCTGTAATAAAGGACCTGCAGCGATACATATGGCCTTACTATTTGTAAAGCAAAGCCAAGTAGATCCAGTTCACCCCAAGAGGTTGTGCGCACGGACAGGACCAGGACTAGTCCAAATATATGCGAAGAAAGAGAAATGTCCAGCGCACACACGTGTAAAAAGGGCCCTGCGGGCCGAAACGCGTCACGTTACCTGAGTGCCTGATGTATCCCATGGCAACTGAATAAAAGAAGTTCCTTTTTACACGTGTGTGCGCTGGACATTTCTCTTTCTTTGCATATGGCCATACTATACCGCCAGATAACACTAAACCACACAGACATTACCCCCTGATTTATAGAGACGTCCTCCCCCAAGAGGAGCCACAGAAAATGGCCATAGAAAGGAATTATAGATCTCTATAGGAACTGAATGAGTCGCATACCGGCCCCATGTATACAGCGCCACCCCCTGCATGGACTGTGCCAGGTAATACAGCTCTATAACATGACACAAACCAGCGAGGATTCTGGGAGACAGCAAAGAGTTATGACATCATTCTCACCCAACATCATAAACGATGACATCATAGCGGGGACACAATGTAACATATGAGGATATAGCGGGGACACAATGTAACATATGAGGATATAGCGGGGACACAATGTAACATGAGGATATAGCGGGGACACAATGTAACATATGGGGATATAGCGGGGACACAATGTAACATATGAGGATATAGCGGGGACACAATGTAACATATGAGGATATAGCGGGGACACAATGTAACATATGAGGATATAGCGGGGACACAATGTAACATATGAGGATTTAGCGGGGACACAATGTAACATATGAGGATATAGCGGGGACACAATATAACATATGAGGATATAGCGGGGACACAATGTAACATATGAGGATATAGCGGGGACACAATGTAACATATGAGGATATAGCGGGGACACAATGTAACATATGAGGAGATAGCGGGGACACAATGTAACATATGAGGATATAGCGGGGACACAATATAACATATGAGGATATAGCGGGGACACAATGTAACATATGAGGATATAGCGGGGACACAATGTAACATATGAGGATATAGCGGGGACACAATGTAACATATGAGGATATAGCGGGACACAATATAACATATGAGGATATAGCGGGGACACAATGTAACATATGAGGATATAGCGGGACACAATATAACATATGAGGATATAGCGGGACACAATGTAACATATGAGGATATAGCGGGGACACAATGTAACATATGAGGATATAGAGGGGACACAATGTAACATATGAGGATATAGCGGGGACACAATGTAACATATGAGGATATAGCGGGGACACAATGTAACATATGAGGATATAGCGGGGACACAATGTAACATATGAGGATATAGCGGGACACAATATAACATATGAGGAGATAGCGGGACACAATATAACATATGAGGATATAGCGGGGACACAATGTAACATATGAGGATATAGCGGGACACAATATAACATATGAGGATATAGCGGGGACACAATATAACATATGAGGATATAGCGGGGACACAATGTAACATATGAGGATATAGCGGGGACACATTGTAACATATGAGGATATAGCGGGGACACAATGTAACATATGAGGATATAGCGGGGACACAATGTAACATATGAGGATATAGCAGGGACACAATGTAACATATGAGGATATAGCGGGGACACAATGTAACATATGAGGATATAGCGGGGACACAATGTAACATATGAGGATATAGCGGGGACACAATGTAACATATGAGGATATAGCGGGACACAATGTAACATATGAGGATATAGCGGGGACACAATGTAACATATGAGGATATAGCGGGGACACAATGTAACATATGAGGATATAGCGGGGACACAATGTAACATATGAGGATATAGCGGGACACAATGTAACATATGAGGATATAGCGGGGACACAATGTAACATATGAGGATATAGCGGGGACACAATGTAACATATGAGGATATAGCGGGGACACAATGTAACATATGAGGATATAGCGGGACACAATATAACATATGAGGATATAGCGGGGACACAATGTAACATATGAGGATATAGCGGGACACAATATAACATATGAGGATATAGCGGGACACAATGTAACATATGAGGATATAGCGGGGACACAATGTAACATATGAGGATATAGCGGGGACACAATGTAACATATGAGGATATAGCGGGGACACAATGTAACATATGAGGATTTAGCGGGGACACAATGTAACATATGAGGATATAGCGGGGACACAATGTAACATATGAGGATATAGCGGGGACACAATGTAACATATGAGGATATAGCGGGGACACAATGTAACATATGAGGATATAGCGGGGACACAATGTAACATATGAGGAGATAGCGGGACACAATATAACATATGAGGATATAGCGGGGACACAATGTAACATATGAGGATATAGCGGGACACAATATAACATATGAGGATATAGCGGGGACACAATATAACATATGAGGATATAGCGGGGACACAATGTAACATATGAGGATATAGCGGGACACAATGTAACATATGAGGATATAGCGGGACACAATGTAACATATGAGGATATAGCGGGGACACAATGTAACATATGAGGATATAGCGGGGACACAATGTAACATATGAGGATATAGCGGGGACACATTGTAACATATGAGGATATAGCGGGGACACAATGTAACATATGAGGATATAGCGGGGACACAATGTAACATATGAGGATATAGCGGGGACACAATGTAACATATGTTTGCGCGCCCTCTGGATACTTCGCTCTTCTGACACCATTAAGAAATTTATAATTTGCAAACGACCTCTACAAGATGATCTCCAGCGCCAGAGACGGGCACAGCCAGGCGACGGTAATTTCCATCATTTCTGCACCATTCACTAGTGAAAGAGAAGCGTCTCTCCTGAGGATTCGTATCAGAGCTCCAGTCCCCATCCATCATCTTCAGAGGCCGATCACAATGCAGGCGGCAACAATATAGCGGTATCCGCAGGAATCCAGCCACCAGCGGAAGCATCGAGGTATCAAGGTGCGCCATCTGTCACCTGACGTCACCCCCATCACCGGAACATGGATCACATAATCCTCATGTAGCTACATTATTATTGTATTATTTTATCCGAAAGTCATTGTCATGCTCTCAGTATCTAAGCCTGGCATGTGGGATACTCCATCAAAAAAATATGTATCACATACTCCCCATGTGAGTACATTATTACTGGACTTATCTATCCCAACAATAATAATCATTGTCCTGTTCACAGGATCTAAGCCTGGCATGTGGGATACTCCATCAAAAAAATATGTATCACATACTCCCCATGTGGGTACATTATTACTGGACTTCTCTATCCCAACAATAATAATCATTGTCCTGTTCACAGGATCTAAGCCTGGCATGTGGGATACTCCATCAAAAAATATGTATCACATAATCCCCATGTAGCTACGTTATTATTGGATTTCTCATCTGATCTTGAAATAATTAACCTGCTAACAGTATCTAAGCCTGGCATAAGGGATACTCTATCACAGGACTACAACCCAATCATAGAAAGAGTTTGTGTGTATCTAAGTGTATCTATGTGAGATACTGTCTGTACAGCTGCTGTGTATCGAATCCTATAATGCACGATACCGTCTACTGTATCTAAGCCTTTTATGTGTGATGCTGTCTGTACAGCTGTTGTATCTAATCCTATAATGTGAGATACTCTCTGCTGAGGAATTAGAATGTACCTGTTCTCTATGTTGCCTCATATTTGGCCCCTGAGAGATGTAGCTCAGGATTGCATAGTGATTCATTAAAAGACAAGAGTTTTCCAACCAGTGCGGCTCCAGCTGTTGCAAATCTACAACTCCCAGCATGCCCGGGCAGCCTCTAGTGATTCTCTAGAAGACACAACTGTAGCATAGTGTTCTCTAACCAATGCAGTTCCAGGTGTTGCAAAACTACAACTCCCAGCATGCTCGGGAAGCCTCTAGAGATTTTTTAGAAGACACAACTGTAGCCCAGTTTTCCCTAACTAGTGCAGTTCCAGCTGTTGCAAAACTACAACTTCCAGCATGCCCGTGTAGCCTCTAGTGCAGTGGTCTTCAAACCTGCGGACCTCCAGATGTTGCAAAACTACAATTCCCAGCATGCCCGAACAGCCATTGGCTGTCCGGGCATGCTGGGAGTTGTAGTTTTGCAACATCTGGAGGTCCGCAGGTTGGAGACCACTCCTCTAGTGATTCTTTAGAAGACACAACTGTAGCCCAGTGTTCCCCAACCTGCGACTTTCCAGCTGTTGCAAAACTACAATTCCCAGCATGCCCAGGCAGCCCCTGATGATTTTCTAGAAGACACAACTGTAGAGCAGTGTTTCCCAACCAGTGCAGCTCCAGCTGTTGCAAATCTACAACTCCCAGCATGCAAGGTCATTTTCTAGTGATTCTCTAGAAGACACAACTGCAGGGCAATGTTTACCAACCAGTGCGGCTTCAACTGTTGCTAAACTACAACTCCCAGCATGCCCAGGCAGCCTCTAGTGATTCTCTAGAAGACACAACTGTAGGACAGTGTTTCCCAACCAGTGCAGCTTCAGCTGTTGCAAACCTACAACTCCCAGCATTCCCGGGCAGCCTTTGGCTGCCCGGGCATGCTAGAAGCTGTAGTTTTGCAAAAACTGGAGGCACACGAGTTGGGAAACACGGCGCTACAGTTTTGTCTTCTAGAGAATCACTAGAGGCTGCCTGGGCATGCTATTTAAACCAGATTAAACCAGACTTGTCAACTGTTGCAAAACTACAACTCCCATCATGCCCTGACACCCGAAGGCTAATTTGCTCCTGATAGATGAAGACGTTACAAGACGGTGCACTCTTATTATGGATGAGCCGGCGAGGAAATAACACCCCAATATCTGTACTATGGAACTTATCAATTCCTGGTGCGGCAGAGGCTGGAGCGAGCGGCGGAGTAAACATCAGCCAGACGGCAGCCTTGAATCCACGCCGGCGCTCGCTGCGCTGGGAAACAATGAGTTTAAGAGACGGATGATAAAGGAGTTGCCATTATAAAGCAGCAGCAGTCACTACATAAGAGCCCCGGAGATGAATGGTCGTCGGACACAGATCACCAGGAATTGCTGCGGGTGACCTCCTTACACTGTCAATTATCAGCCTTTATATTGCATTACCCCGCCGGTTATTACTGCGGCCTCCGGCACAGTATAAAAGCCAAATCCACAACTACCGTGAGCGTACAGACAACCACGGCCCCGCCATAAATCAGTACTGGGATCTTATATCTGTCCCAATCTCAGGATATATCCAGACCCCCTTTAAAGACAGGATCCTACTCTGTTAGACCCCAATGATCAGCAATACCCAAAAAAGGGTATAAATAGTAAAGTGTAGGGGTAATGAGGGTAGCAAAGAATATAGAAGCACACCTTAAAAGGGGTACTCCGCCCCTAGACATCTTACCCCATGTCCAAAGGATAGGGAATAAGATGTCTGATTGCATCAGTGTTCATTTAGAGGATCGGATGCAGCGCCAGACGTTCGTGACGTCATGGCCATGTCCCATAGACTTGCATTGAGGGGACATGGCCGTGACGTCACGAGCGGGGCAAGACCGTGATGTCACAACTTCCTCCCCGCATCACCAGTCATCTGGCATGGAGCGAACTTCGCTTTGTGCACTGGATGTCTCGGGTGCTACAGCTGAGATCGCGAGGGTCCTGATCAGACATCTTATCCCCTATACTTTGGATAGGGGAAAAGATGTCTAGGGGCAGAGTACCCCTTTAAATCGTAGCTCTCTTTTCAGATTGTGCTGTCCTGTGTGTACTTGAAAAGCAGCACTATTTATGGCCATAATATACCTTGTATACAGCATTTTTCACCAGTTTTCTCCTCTGAAGGCTTGTTCTCTAATCTACAGTTGTCTCTGGGGTACAGAGTGTAGACTATCTGCTATGATATCTCCACAAATAGAAGAGGGGATTCTGATCTCATATATCTCTATGGCACACCCTCAGCAGCAGCAGCAAGGAAAACAGAATAGAGCGGTACGGAGAAGTATGAGCTGTAAATCCACCACCTGGGTAGATATAACACTTACTAGAGATTACAGCAACTTCTCAGTGCCTCTCTAAAATTTCTGCCTCCTCTCCCCTCCGTTCTAAAAAAACCCAAAAAGTCTATGTGTAGCATGGAGGACAATATAGAGCGGTACTAAGCAGTGTAAGCGGTGAATCCAGCAATGGGGGCATTTATGACATGCATTAGAGTTTTAGCAGAAACTTTGTGTATGTCTATGTGCCTCTGTTTCACTCTACAGCTCCCTCCTCCCATCTCTATAGACTTCTATGTGTAGCGTGGTGGGCATTATAGAGCAGTATTTAGCAGTGTAAGCTGAGAACACAGAGCTGAGAGGATATGTGACATTCATTAGAGCTTTCTGCAGCATCTTTGTCTAATTTTCTCTGCCTCTGTTTTACTCTACAGCTCCCTCCTCCCCTTTCTATAGACTTTTATATGCAGCATGGAGGACATTATAGAGCAGTACTGAGCAGTGTTAGCTGTAAATGCAGACATAGGGAATACATAACACTCACTATAGATTTTATCAGAATCTCTGAGTGTCACTCTGTCTACAACTTCATCCCTCTCTATAGACTTCTACAGGCAGCATAGATGATATTATAGAATGGTAATAAGCAGTGTAAACTGTCTATCCAGCCTGGGGGCTGAGATATAACACTTATTTCTATGGCTACATTACTACTTTGTACTGGTGACAATATTAGGTACCAACCAGTAATGGGCGTCATTGCAGAGCACCCATAGGAGTCGCCCCAGTTTACATGAAGCCTGAAAGATTAAAACTGTGCTGCAGTGCAAGGCATGGTGGACAGACAGAAAAACACATTACAGGCAATAATATAATTATGATTGTTCTTTGGATTGTTATATAAACCGTATAATTGCATTTAAACCCCTTCTTCCTAGTCTTGTGTAATCTCCATTTCTGTATCTCTCCAGCTGTGGGGGCGACTAATACTTCATATGAGTCCCTGACTAGTCCCTGTCATCTCTTAGATATTACAGGATAGGGAACATGTAGTAATGTAATCTGCTATTACCAGCAAAGTCACCACGAATCCCCGGCTGCAGCGAATCCTTCCAGCAGTGGCGAAGGGAAATCTATTTCTCCCTGCCAGGGTTGCCAGGCAACAGACAAGCTTCTCCTAACAACTGGAGTTTATAGTCAGGAGAGAGGACGGAGTCATTGCTGTCCCTGCATCACCTGAGACACTACTATAGATACATCCCATCTCTCACCGTCACTGCCAAACCATATGGCCATTGTTCTGATCCAGATCCTGGAAGAAATCCTAATATAATGCACATAAGGAGCGGCTGAGACCCCGATACAGAAGTATTAAGGCATTTCTTAAAGGGCCAGCGCATATCATGATGAGTAATTACTCAATATTCATTGATGGATTAATAAAGTTTTCTTATATTCTACAGGGAAAGATTAAATATGGGATAAGCCATCCAGAATACTGATCCCCCCCATAAAGACAATAGATGGATCAGACACCTACAGGTCATCAGAGATCCCTATAATTGACTGGGATAGTGACCGAGCTTCATCTCTGTGATGTATTAATCAATAACCCGACTAATGCCCAGGAGGACACGGCACGAGCGGCCACAAACCGGGGGGGACACCAGAGGTCAAGAGTCATAGACAGGATGAAAAATAGAGACAAGGAAAGAATCAATTAGACTGCAACACTAGAGATCAGCGGTGACATCACTGAGAATACAGCCTATCCATCACTAGAGATCAGCGGTGACATCACTGAGAATACAGCCTATCCATCACTAGAGATCAGCGGTGACATCACTGAGAATACAGCCTATCCATCACTAGAGATCAGCGGTGACATCACTGAGAATACAGCCTATCCATTCACTAGAGATCAGCGGTGACATCACTGAGAATACAGCCTATCCATCACTAGAGATCAGCGGTGACATCACTGAGAATACAGACTATCCATCACTAGAGATCAGCGGTGATATCACTGAGAATACAGCCTATCCATCACTAGAGATCAGCGGTGACATCACTGGGAATACAGCCTATCCATCACTAGAGATCAGCGGTGACATCACTGAGAATACAGCCTATCCATCACTAGAGATCAGCGGTGACATCACTGAGAATACAGCCTATCCATCACTAGAGATCAGCAGTGACATCACTGAGAATACAGCCTATCCATCACTAGAGATCAGCGGTGACATCACTGAGAATACAGCCTATCCATCACTAGAGATCAGCGGTGACATCACTGAGAATACAGCCTATCCATCACTAGAGATCAGCGGTGACATCACTGAGAATACAGCCTATCCATTCACTAGAGATCAGCGGTGACATCACTGAGAATACAGCCTATCCATCACTAGAGATCAGCGGTGACATCACTGAGAATACAGCCTATCCATCACTAGAGATCAGCGGTGATATCACTGAGAATACAGCCTATCCATCACTAGAGATCAGCGGTGACATCACTGAGAATACATCCTATCCATCACTAGAGATCAGCGGTGACATCACTGAGAATACAGCCTATCCATCACTAGAGATCAGCGGTGACATCACTGAGAATACAGCCTATCCATTCACTAGAGATCAGCGGTGACATCACTGAGAATACATTCTATCCATCACTAGAGATCAGCGGTGACATCACTGAGAATACAGCCTATCCATCACTAGAGATCAGCGGTGACATCACTGAGAATACAGCCTATCCATCACTAGAGATCAGCGGTGACATCACTGAGAATACAGCCTATCCATCACTAGAGATCAGCGGTGACATCACTGAGAATACAGCCTATCCATCACTAGAGATCAGCAGTGACATCACTGAGAATACAGCCTATCCATCACTAGAGATCAGCAGTGACATCACTGAGAATACATCCTATCCATCACTAGAGATCAGCGGTGACATCACTGAGAATACAGCCTATACATCACTAGAGATCAGCGGTGACATCACTGAGAATACAGCCTATCCATCACTAGAGATCAGCAGTGACATCACTGAGAATACAGCCTATCCATCACTAGAGATCAGCGGTGACATCACTGAGAATACAGCCTATCCATCCCTAGAGATCAGCGGTGACATCACTGAGAATACATCCTATCCATCACTAGAGATCAGCGGTGACATCACTGAGAATACAGCCTATCCATCACTAGAGATCAGCAGACCAGGTGTTCTGGCAGCCATGGGGTTAAGCGTCATGGTGACACAATAGAGCTGTGTAACTATTTTCTTTGTCACTCTACACAATTGGCGCTGAATGCGCTTAATCAGCTCTGCTATTAATTCCCGGTGCCAGCGCTGCAGAACATAGAAGGGATGGACGGACCCTCCATCTCTCCTGCTCCACCGTCTCATACAGGGTTAATAGGCCCCAAACATGTCCATTATATTGTACTACTATATTGTGCTGTAAATACCTCCGCCCTCGCTGCCGCCATGTTACCATTATCTGCTGTACAGATCAGGGAATAAGAACTTTGGTCAGACAGGACAGCGATGACAACGCGGCGTCCACCGGGATAAAGTAATAAGGAAACACTCCGATGCTCCCAGGTCTATACGGGGCGTGAAACATGCACAAAGTACTGAGATAAACAGAGCCTCAGTATCTAAGCTTACGTGTGATATCATCTACTGAGCCAGTGTATCTAAGCCTACATGTGATATCATCTACTGAGCCAGTGTATCTAAGCTTACATGTGATATCATCTATTGAGCCTCAGTATCTAAGCTTACATGTGATATCATCTACTGAGCCAGTGTATCTAAGCTTACATGTGATATCATCTACTGAGCCAGTGTATCTAAGCTTACATGTGATATCATCTACTGAGCCTCAGTATCTAAGCTTACATGTGATATCATCTATTGAGCCAGTGTATCTAAGCTTACATGTGATATCATCTACTGAGCCAGTGTAGCTAAGCTTACGTGTGATATCATCTACTGAGCCAGTGTAGCTAAGCTTACGTGTGATATCATCTATTGAGCCTCAGTATCTAAGCTTACATGTGATATCATCTACTGAGCCAGTGTATCTAAGCTTACATGTGATATCATCTACTGAGCCAGTGTAGCTAAGCTTACGTGTGATATCATCTACTGAGCCAGTGTAGCTAAGCTTACGTGTGATATCATCTATTGAGCCAATGTATCTAAGCTTACGTGTGATATCATCTATTGAGCCAATGTATCTAAGCTTACATGTGATATCATCTATTAAGCCTCAGTATCTAAGCTTACATGTGATATCATCTATTGAGCCTCAGTATCTAAGCTTACGTGTGATATCATCTATTGAGCCTCAGTATCTAAGCTTACATGTGATATCATCTATTAAGCCTCAGTATCTAAGCTTACGTGTGATATCATCTATTGAGCCTCAGTATCTAAGCTTACATGTGATATCATCTACTGAGCCAGTGTAGCTAAGCTTATGTGTGATATCATCTATTGAGCCAATGTATCTAAGCTTACATGTGATATCATCTATTAAGCCTCAGTATCTAAGCTTACATGTGATATCATCTATTGAGCCTCAGTATCTAAGCTTACGTGTGATATCATCTATTGAGCCTCAGTATCTAAGCTTACATGTGATATCACCTATTAAGCCTCAGTATCTAAGCTTACATATGATATCATCTATTGAGCCAATGTATCTAAGCTTACGTGTGATATCATCTATTGAGCCAATGTATCTAAGCTTACATGTGATATCACCTATTGAGCCTCAGTATCTAAGCTTACATGTGATATCATCTATTGAGCCTCAGTATCTAAGCTTACGTGTGATATCATCTACTGAGCCAATGTATCTAAGCTTACGTGTGATATCATCTATTGAGCCAATGTATCTAAGCTTACGTGTGATATCATCTATTGAGCCAATGTATCTAAGCTTACGTGTGATATCATCTATTGAGCCAATGTATCTAAGCTTATTGTGTATGCCTTGTGCTTACCAGTTTTGGTTGATGTGGCAGGGATAGGGTTTTCCAGCCATACTGATTCTATTTCACATCAGAAATAATTTCCCATGAATCCTCTGCAGGGAGAGGGTGTGGCGCCTGATCACTGCATCTGGTCATCCAACTAGGCTGCCGGTCCCGGAGGTCACCCAGATGAAGTCTGTTGGGGTCGGTTCACATCGTGTGTTGTATTTTTTTATTCAGAGAACATTTATTTAGAGAGAAATTATAACAAAGAAAAAGTTATTTGACCTATAATTAAAACTGAGCTGTTTAATGTGTATTTCAACTCTTTAGGCCGAGTTCAGACGTCGCATTTACTGCATCGTTCACATATTTTTACTGCATCGTTCACATATTTTTACTGCAGTGACAGTTTGTTTTTTATTGTTATCTGAACAATTGTGGTAAAATGATACGACTTTTGCAGTGGTTTTGGGAAAATCAGAAAGCAGCAAAAAAACAAACCTGCAAAATGTCAACACAACCTCAGAGGGGTATATACAAAATCTATATATATCCTGTTCCCATAGAGATAGCAGCAGTATACAGGTAGAACTGGAGGGGGGTGTATAACTACTATATATACTGATCCCATAGAGATCGCAGCAGTATACAGATAGAGCTGGAGGGGAGGTGTATAACAACTATATAATCTGTTCCCATAGAGATAGCAGCAGTATACAGATAGAGCTGGAGGGGAGGTGTATAACTACTATATATACTGATCCCATAGAGATAGCAGCAGTATACAGATAAAGCTAGAGGGGAGGTGTATAACTGCTATATATACTGATCTCATAGAGAAAGCAGCAGCAGTATACAGATAGAGCTGGAGGGGAGAGGTCTGGGAGCTAGCATGAGTGACCTAGGAAGTCAGCTGACCCAGGACTGACCACCTTAACAGTAAACACTGTGATTTCCTTTGGCTCAGACTGGTGAGCACGTGACCCAGTTTCAGTAATGAAACACATGGATGCAGCTGTGCTGTATAGTAAGAGATGATGCTGCAGTACTGATGAAGGTGAATGTGCAGGATATGCACAAAAGAAAACTAAACCCTGGAGTGCTCCTTTAATTCTCAGCTCTGCTATACGGCGCAGTGTGAGCATTTTTGAGAGCGGCCTCGGCCCTGGTGTCGGTGTGAAGGATTTTGGCGCAGGTTGGGGCTTGTTTCTTGACTCTCGGATTCCTGCTCAGAGATTTGTCTTTTTTTTTCCTTCCCGCAACCTTTATATAACTGTGGAGGGTTTGCTACAATGTATCAGTGCAGATAAAAGTCCAGACGTTTGAGTCTGTTTCCGGTCAGAGGCGCGAGGATCACCGCGCTCTCCCCTCACCGGCAGGGACAATTTCCGCTTTATAAAAATCTCTTTGGGGGGGAAACCTTGAAAGGAAATCCTTATGAAGAAAGGAATAAAGAGAACCAGGAATAAGACCACTACAACCCTCATCATCCTCACTGACTCAATGGATGAATATAGTGAGCAGACTACAACTCCCACTATATTCTAGATAGAATAACATTTATGGATCCAAAACACAGACTACAACTCCAGCCATCCTCAATGATTCCACTACTTCTTGTATGAACACAGCATAAAGACTACAACTCCCACTATCCCACCTGACTCCATCAGAGAATGAACATTCACCACCTTCACCAACTACAATTATGTGTAAATTACAACTCCCACCAGTTATTATTTCCCTTAATACAGTGTTTAGAAAGCAGTGTGCCTCCAGCTGTTGCAAAACTACAACGCCCACCATTCCCGGACCGTGGTATGCTGGTCGTTGTAGTTTTGGAACAGCTGTAGCGGCATTGGTTGGAAAACACTGCGCTACAGTTGTGTCTTCTATAGAATCAATAGAGGCTGTCCGGGCATGGTAGGAGTTATAGTTTTGAAACAGCTGGAGACACACTGTTGGAAAACACTGTGCTACAGTTGTGTCTTCTAGAAAATCACTAGAGGCTGCCCGGGCATGCTGGGAGTTGTAGTTTTGGACCAGCTGGACCAGCACTGGTTGGAAAAACAATGCTACAGTTGTGTCTTCTAGGGAATTACTAGAGGCTGTACGAGCTTGCTGTAAATTCATAAATATCTAGAAAACACTACAACTTCCAACATTCATGTATCAATGTGGAGCACAGACAACAACCCCCAACAGACACATAGGCCAAAGGTGACCAGGCCAAAGGCTCAGCACAGCAGAAGACAATAGGGGGCAGCATAGATAAGGGCGATCTGCTTACTGGAGGGGACTCGAGCAGCACATCACTTCTTCACTTCTTATCGATGCACTTTTCATTTTTGTAAGATGACGACAATATCAGGAATTATGGGTTCAGTCAAGGTCAAATCCCAGATACCACAAGAACAATAACAATCATAAAGGAACGTGAGAGGTCATCACCGAATGTTATGTCTAATGATCACCGGGGAGACAGGAGGGAAACAGTGACCTCACCAGCAGAATAGTGAGTACAGCTCTGGAGTATAATACAGGATATAACTCAGGATCAGTACAGGATAAGTAATGTAATGTATGTATACAGTGATCTCACCAGCAGAATAGTGAGTACAGCTCTGGAGTACAACACAGGATATAACTCAGGATCAGTACAGGATAAGTAATGTAATGTATGTACACAGTGACCTCACCAGCAGAATAGTGAGTACAGCTCTGGAGTATAATACAGGATATAACTCAGGATCAGTACAGGATAAGTAATGTAATGTATGTACACAGTGATCTCACCAGCAGAATAGTGAGTGCAGCTGTGGAGTATAATACAGGATATAACTCAGGATCAGTACAGGATAAGTAATGTAATGTATGTACACAGTGACCTCACCAGCAGAAAAGTGAGTACAGCTCTGGAGTATAATACAGGATATAACTCAGGATCAGTACAGGATAAGTAATGTAATGTATGTACACAGTGACCTCACCAGCAGAATAGTGAGTACAGCTCTGGAGTATAATACAGGATATAACTCAGGATCAGTACAGGATAAGTAATGTAATGTATGTACACAGTGACCCCACCAGCAGAATAGTGAGTACAGCTCTGGGGTATAATACAGGATATAACTCAGGATCAGTACAGGATAAGTAATGTAATGTATGTATACAGTGACCTCACCAGCAGAATAGTGAGTGCAGCTCTGGAGTATAATACAGGATATAACATCTCATATTTATCTACCTCATATCTATCATATATATATATATATATATATATATATATATATATATATATATATATATATATATATAAATAACAAAATGTAGAGCAGCGCTCCCAAGTCAGCAAAGCAGTAGATTGGTGCAGGAAGTCTCAGGGATCCCGGTCCTGGATCCAATGGCTGTATATACAATGAAGGCGACTGCAGAACACCAATTCAAAGTGCAAAAAAGTGATTTATTCCAGAAAATACAGGCGACGTGTCTGTGGCCTCACACTCTTTGAAAATGGCCACAGAAACGTCGCCTTCATTGTATATATATATATATATATATCGCATGTAGTCCCCTATTGTGGGCGGCTGTAATATCCCGGCACATGACTGTGTTATATACTGTTTGCCCCCCGGAGTGACAGCCAGCGCTCCGGTCCAGGAAGAGTTAAAGAGCGTTAGACGCAGGCAGCTCCTTGTTTCCATGACGACAAGTCCCCACTTCTCAGGTTTAGAAGCAGCCACTTCCTGTGTCTAAATTTTGCAGCCAATGAGGAAATTGTTTACAGACAGCGGAGCCCCCAGGGCCGCCTCATAACCATTGTATCCGATGTCACTGGAATGTATCACTGCTGAGACACTGTATCTAAACCTCTCATGTGTGACACTTTCTGCTGAGCTGTGTATCTAATCCTATCATATGTGATACTGTCTGCTGAGCTGTGTATCTAAACCTCTCATGTGTGATACTGTCTGCTGAGCTGTGTATCTAAACCTCTCATGTGTGATACTGTCTGCTGAGCTGTGTATCTAATCCTATCATGTGATACTGTCTGCTGAGCTGTGTATCTAATCCCATCATGTGTGATACTGTCTGCTGAGCTGAGTATCTAATCCCATCATGTGTGATACTGTCTGCTGAGCTGTGTATCTAAACCTCTCATGTGCGATACTGTCTGCTGAGCTATTTATCTAATCCTATCATATGTGATACTGTCTGCTGAGCTGTGTATCTAATCCTATCATGTGATACTGTCTGCTGAGCTGTGTATCTAATCCCATCATGTGTGATACTGTCTGCTGAGCTGTGTATCTAAACCTCTCATGTGCGATACTGTCTGCTGAGCTATTTATCTAATCCTATCATATGTGATACTGTCTGCTGAGCTGTGTATCTAATCCTCTCGTGTGATACTGTCTGCTGAGCCCCTGTATCTAATCCTATGATGTGTAATACTGTCTGCTGAGCACCTGTATCTAATCCTATGATGTGTGATACTGTCTGCTGAGCTGTGTATCTAATCCTCGTGTGATACTGTCTGCTGAGCCTCTGTATCTAATCCTATCATGTGTGATAATGTCTACTCAGTCATGTATCTAATCTTGTAATAGGTGACACTGTATCTAATCCTATCATGTGTTTTTCTGTCTGTTGAGCTGTGTATCTAATCCTAGCACGTGCAATGCAGCCTTCTGAGCTGCTGTATCTAATCCTAGCATTAGTGATATTATCTGCTGATCCATGTATCTAGGCCTATCATGTGTGATCATATCTGCTGTACTCTAAGCTTAAAGGGGTATTCCAGGAAAAAACTTTTTTTTATATATCAACTGGCTCCAGAAAGTTAAACAGATTTGTAAATTACTTCTATTAAAAAATCTTAATCCTTTCAGTACTTTTGAGCTTCTGAAGTTAAGGTTGTTCTTTTCTGTCTAAATCCTCTCTGATGACACATGTCTCAGGAACCGCCCAGTTTAGAAGAGGTTTGCTATGGAGATTTGCTTCTAAACTGGGCGGTTCCCGAGACACGTGTCATCAGAGAGGATTTAGACAGAAAAGAACAACCTTAACTTCAGAAGCTCATAAGTACTGAAATGATTAAGATTTTTAATAGAAGTAATTTACAAATCTGTTTAACTTTCTGGAGCCGGTTGATATATAAAAAAAAGTTTTTTCCTGGATAACCCAGGATATATCACAAAATTGTACTGGTTCCAGTGTGATTTTGTGTAATTTACCCCTAAAGGGAAGTTGTGTAGTCCTCTCTTTTCAGTATGGTGTTGTCTCAGCAGCTCCCCAGCTCCTTCCTTTCTCCTGACAGGAAGTTATATGGTCCTCTCAAAGTCTGTGTGGTGTTGTTGCAGCAGCTCCCCATCTCCTTCCTTTGTGCCACCATCCTCTGCCATCTCAGGAGGCATGGCTGGCCCTTGTCTCTGAGCTCTAGCCCCTCCGACTGAGTGATGTCATTACCTCTGAGCGGCCCCTACAGCTACATCATCATCATCTCCCTGTTATATACAGATATACATATAAGGACAATTAGGGGAACAATAAGGTGTTGATACAGCATGGTGCCCTGTGCTGAACAATGCCACAGGCAGAGGAGCAGACAGTGAATGACTACAGCAGGTGCTGTAACCTCACTAATTGTGTAATAGTGCACTGTGATATGAGATGTTCTGCAGCAGCTCTGGGCTTGAAACGGTCATCAGGAGTGCGGTGGGATGGGAGTAGACAGGATGGGAGGACTGTGATAGAGGGCTGAGGGAAAGCAATGCATTCTGGGAATTGTAGTACTGAGCAACTGATCAACCAGTAAGCAAAGTGATTATCTGACCTATAAAGAGAGGTATAGAGCCACCAAACAAATGGATTTTTGGTTATTTTAGAACAGGGGGAAACAGATTAGAAATGCAGCATTATTATTTGTCGGAGTGCCCCTTTAAGATGCACAAACACTACATTTCTTTTAAAGGGTTACTCCGCTACCCAGCATCCGGAAAAATGAGTTCTGAACGCTGTGTGTGCATTTCTGTGTTCACACACGCCCCCTGGTGACATCACGCCCCGCCCCCTCAATGCAAGTCTATGGGAGGGGGCGTGACGGACGACGTGCCCTCTTCCCATAGACTTTCATTTAGGGGGCGGGGCGTCATGAGGGGCGGGCGTGAGCACGGAAGCCCGCACAGGGTCCGGAACATAATGTTCCGGACGCTGGGTAGTGGAGTAACCCTTTAAGACAATTCACAGCTCCTTCTGACAGCCAAAACCCATCAGCAGAGAAATGTGATCCATATACGATTAGGATCCAGGTCATTGGACCCCGGCCAGCTCCACACGGCGCGGTTGTGGCACAGTTGGCAGATGGGGGTTTATACTTTTAGCTTTACTGGGGGATTTAAGGGAAAACCCAGAACGGATCTCGATGACCAAGAAAATATGAAGAAAGTGTCATCATCCTCATCTCTACACTGCAATTGTTCCCAATAGAAGCACAAGGCTGCGCGCATCAGCACCTGGCGGTATATACAACATATATATATATATGGCGGTATATACTGTGTGTACAAATAAAGAGAGCTGTAAATACAGTGTGTATATATGTATATATCTCTACACCAGTGTTTCCCAACCAGGGCGTCTCCAGCTGTGGCAAAACTACAACTCCAAGCATGCTCGGACAGCCCCTATTGATTCCCAAGAAGACACAACTGTAGCGCAGTGTTTTCCAACAGTGAGTCTCCAGCTGTTTCAAAACTACAACTCCCAGCATGCCCGGACAGCCTCTATTGATTTTGTAGAAGACAAAACTGTAGCGCAGTGTTTTCTAACCAATGCGGCTCCAGCTGTCCATCCAGAATGATGGGTGTTGTAGTTTTGCAACAGCTGGAGGCACACTGTTTTCAAAACACTGTATTGGGGGAAATAAGAACTGGTGGGAGTTGTCAATGTGTTACATATATATATATATATATATATATATATATATATATATATATATATACACACACACACACACCAGTGTTTCCCAACCAGTGTGCCTCCAGCTGTTGCAAACCTACAACTCCCAGCATGCCCAGACAGCCGAAGGCTATATATAGCAGTATATACAAGACCTTGCATTGAAGGATTTGAAGTTTCTACATGTATTTCCGTCTGTAAATAGAACTTTACGTCACCAGCCCTGAAATGAAATCCTCGTGACTGTAACCCCCGGAGCCCCCACAGATCACACAGGACCCCTATCTGGATATCCCAGGAATAGAATGCGCACGTTCAGCGTGGTCAGAGGGAAACAGCGCCGCTCCACATAGACTCACGCACGCGCCCACTTGCACCTTAAGAAAAAAGTGACTGCTGCTAATTTAGCTTCTCCCCCGGAGCGCGTTCACATCGGCCATTTATAGAGCCGGCTCTTCAGCTGCTCCCGTGATGTGCAGAGCAATCTTAGCTCCTATCGACGTCACCGGCTGCTAAAATAACAACGCTCCATTTAATTAGACCGTCCCCCCTCGATGCATGGGAACCAAGACGCCAATTGTGCTGCTTAGGTATGAATCCGGACGCGGGCGGTGAAAGGTGTCGGTAACCGCTCTGGCGTATCATCACCGCACGCATAGGGGAAGGCGGCCGCAGATACGGATTTCATATCAGTATATCAGGTTTTGCCACGCCCCTCACAGTGACAGTATCAAACTAGTTACATAGGAATCTTTTACCCGTAACTGTACCACAAGTGTCATCCGCCGCAACGGCAGATTCCTATGCAGGACGGTCGGTCATGTGACGTGCGGCCGCCATGCATCAGGGGTATTGATCTGCAAAACCCCAGCAAGATTTACAGAACGGGTCTCATAGGGGACACATGGTGACGCCGCAGCGGTACACACCATACACCCCACGTATATATATATATATATATATATATATATATATATCAAATAAAAAAATATATATGTGTATATATGATCCACCCCACGTGTATATATATATATATATATATATATATATATATATATATATATATATATATATATATAAATAAATAAATAAAAATAAATCAAATAAAAATATATATATGTATATACATGTGTATATATGATCCACCCCATATATATATATATATATATATAAAAATTAAAAAAATATATACATATTTATATATATATATATATGTGTGTATATACGATACACCCCACGTATATATATATATATATATATATATATATATATATATATATATATATAAATGAAATAAAAAATATATATGTATATATCCTCTCCCCTTTACCAGATTATAGAAGGGAAGTTTCAGGTCTAGAACAGACCCCCGAAAAAACACAAAGTAAGCGCCGCAGACAATACTGTCTCCAGCTTGTTGCTGCATGAAAAGTCTCAAAGTGATTGTCAACAGGAAGCAGACGGCTGCTGACACGTACCGACTGCCATCTTGTTTTCCCGACGGTGAATGTTTTCTTTTTGCAAAACTTTATCTGCAACAAAGTAAAAAAAAAAAAAAAAAAACACAAGAAAAAACAAAAACAAAACCCCAATGCAGTAATAAAGAGGCGTACGAGGATATCAAGGACACGGGAGGAGAAGGTTGTAAAAGCTCTGCAGGCACACGGACACATTATATATATATATATATATATATATATATATATGCACTCACACACATATAAACTCTGCAAGTGGCACATCTGATTTATGTGTTTACCTCCAGTGTATTGTTGTTTATGGTTGATACATTGTATCACTAGAAAGGCTGTTATACAGTGTTTTGTAAACAAGCGATAGATTGTATCCTTATATAGACTTGTATATACATAACTATGGCTAATGTTACGGCGGTGGTCTCCAAACTGTGGATGTCCAGATGTTGCAAAACTACAACCCCCAGCATGCCCGGACAGCCGTTGGCTGTCCGGGCATGCTGGGAGTTGTAGTTTTGCAACATCTGGACATCCACAGTTTGGAGACCACTGTGTTAGATGGTCTAGGAGTGATACATTGTATCGGTTTGTAAAGTGATACAATGGAAAGTCTTAGGTGGATACGTTGTGTCCTTATATAGAGAGACGGAGTGTTTCCAGGCTGCCTGTATACAGTGATACAATGTCACCAGGCTGGGAGGATACAGTAAGGGAATGTCTGTGGGCAGGCGGGGGGCCACCAGCCACGTCCTTACCTTGTAATCCTGGATGTATGGAGGGGTCCCGCTGCTGGAGGGCTCGGCTTATATTCCCAGGCTTATCCGGGCCATCCTGTTTATTGTGAAGGATCTCTGCAGACAGAATGCAGCCATAACCAGCCCATACTCTCTGAAACAGCTCAGTGTTGTCACTGTTATGAGCGAACTCACAGCTGACGCCTCCTGGGTCCTACTGCCCGTCAGCTCGTCTCTCCAGCCCGGCCTTCAGCTCTCTCTGCAAAACACTGAGTTGGCGACAATAAAATCGATATTACACATGACTATTATTAGACGGCCCCCGCTGTCACTTCATGAGGGGCGCCTATAAATATCGGATCCGTAATGGGGGCATCTCCTGCGGGTTATGGCGAATTATTGAGAGGTGTCAGGATTAATGTGAAAAAGAGAGTAAGAAAAGTGCGAGAGGGATCAGAGGGGGCGACGTGACCCTCAGCCTCCAGCAGCCAATCAGAGGCTGTGTCTGTGCGGGATACAAAGAAATGGCAACTTAGTATTGGTGGGAAAAGGAAATCAAAAGGTCCAAAATAATATATTGCCAAGAGGATTAGAGGAGAAGTCTTAATAAATATGCTATTTTATAAAACATCTTAGATAGATAGATAGATAGATATGAGATAGATAGATATGAGATAGATAGATAGATAGATAGATAGATATGAGATAGATAGATATGAGATAGATAGATAGATAGATAGATATGAGATAGATAGATAGATAGATAGATATGAGATAGATAGATAGATAGATATGAGATAGATAGATAAGATAGATGATAGATAGATATGAGATAGATAGATATGAAAGAGATATATAGATAGATATGAGATAGATGATATGAGATAGATAGATAGATATGAGATAGATAGAGAGGAGATAGATATGAGATAGATAGATAGATATGAGATAGATAGATATGAGATAGATAGATAGATATGAGATAGATAGAGAGGAGATAGATAGATAGATATGAGATAGATAGATAAATAAGAGATAGATGATAGATAGATATGAGATAGATAGATATGAGATAGATAGATAAATAAGAGATAGATGATAGATAGATAGGAGATAGATAGATATGGGATAGATAGATATGAGATAGATAGATAAATAAGAGATAGATAGGAGATAGATAGATGTGAGATAGATAGATATGAGATAGATAGATGATAGATAGATATCAGATAGATAGATATAGAAAGTATTTCATGTTTCCATTGTGACCAGTTACTTACTTTCTAGGTTAGGTTTCAGTAGTTTGTCCTGGGATGGAGGGTGTCTGCGCCCCCTACTGGAAGCACTGCAGCACTGCAAACAGCCGGTCATCTGACCTGCACACTCCACGTCAAGGGTTATTAACCTTTTACGTGCCAGGCTTCTCTTCTGGGGATAATTGTTTTCTGGAGTAAGTTAAGAGCTATTGGGAAAAAAATCGTAAAATATATTGTGAATATCTGGGATTGTTCTATAGTTCATTGTGTCTCTCTTTATAAATAAAGAATAATTGTAATTATTATCATTATGTACCTGCTCACACAGCTGAGGGACTTCTCATAGAGCTTCAGCTTCCAAACTGTGGACCTCCAGAAGCTGCAAAACTACAACTCCCAGCCTTTGGCTGTCCGGGCATGCTGGGAGATGTAGTTTTGCAACAACTGCAGGTCCACAGTTTGGAGCACACTGCTCTAACCCTGACTGCCTGCACTTATACACTGTAACAAATCCTCAGCTGTGACAAGTATTAAGACTGAACAGGTTTTATGCCTCTTAATGTTAAGAAAAATGGTTTCTATTCACTGACAGAAAGCAGAGATATTGAAGAAAGTAGCAGAGCTTTATATAATAGAGAGGCTGTCAGGACCCCACCGTACCCATAATATATGGCGCCTGTACAGATGTCACTCACTGATGGGCGGAGGGCTGATCTATACATCGATCAATGAGAGGTCACATGACTGATACACCGCACATATCCCCAGGACCTCGGGGGCCGCTTAGCTGCATTATCTCTAATCACTATAGAGAATAGCTGAGACCCCGGGGGATACGCTCAGGTATCACACAAGTGGCCTCCGATAATTGTTTTCTCACAGATTAATTAGAGACAATTCTTCCAGGTGTGAGGAGGATCCTGTGCCGCCATCTACCTCCACCTGTGCTGCTCAGTGCTCATCTGTATCTAACAATACAGACAGGCAGGGCTGCTGCAGGGGCCTAGGGGAAAGGAATGTAACCGCCTCCTCATGTAATCCCCTTACTACTGGGGTGACACACTGTAACAAACCTCCTCCTCATGTAATCTCCTTACTATTGGGGTGACACACTGTAACAAACCTCCTCCTCATGTAATCTCCTTACTACTGGGGTGACACACTGTAACAAACCTCCTCCTCATGTAATCTCCTTACTACTGGGGTGACACACTGTAACAAACCCTCTCCACATGTAATCTCCTTACTACTGGGGTGACACACTGTAACAAACCTCCTCCTCATGTAATCTCCTTACTACTGGGGTGACACACTGTAACAAACCTCATCCTGATGTAATCTCCTTACTACTGGGGTGACACACTGTAACAAACCTCCTCCTCATGTAATGTTCTTACTACTGGGGTGACACACTGTAACAAACCTCCTCCTCATGTAATCTCCTTACTACTGGGGTGACACACTGTAACAAACCTCCTCCTCATGTAATCTTCCTACTACTGGGGTGACACACTGTAACAAACCTCCTCCTCATGTTATCTCCTTACTACTGGGGTGACACACTGTAACAAACCTCCTCCTCATGTAATCTCCTTACTACTGGGGTGACACACTGAAACAAACCTCCTCCCCATGTAATCTTCTTACTACTGGGGTGACACACTGTAACAAACCTCCTCATGTAATCTCCTTACTACTGGGGTGACACACTGTAACAAACCTCCTCCCCATGTAATCTTCTTACTACTGGGGTTACACACTGTAACAAACCTCCTCCTCATGTAATCTCCTTACTACTGGGGTGGCACACTGTAACAAACCTCCTCCTCATGTAATCACCTTACCACTGGGGTGGCTCACTGTAACAAACCTCCTCCTCATATAATCCCCTTACTACTGGGGTGACACACTGTAACAAACCTCCTCCTCATGTCATTTCTTTACTACTGTGGTGACACACTGTAACAAACCTCCTCCTCGTGTAATCTCCTTACTACTGGGGTGACACACTGTAACAAACCACCTCATCATGTAATCTCCTTACTACTGGGGTGACACACTGTAACAAACCTCCTCCTCATGTAATTTCCTTACTACTGGGGTGGCACATTGTAACAAACCCTCTCCTCATGTAATCTCCTTCCTACTGGGGTGACACACTGTAACAAACCTCCTCCTCATGTAATCTCCTTACTACTGGGGTGACACACTGTAACAAACCTCCTCCTCATGTAATTTCCTTACTACTGGTATATGGTTCAGGGCAGGAGTTGGGGTGGATGTATGGCGGTGACGCATGATGTCAGGATACTGGACGGACCTGACCTGTCCGTCTCGGAGGGGGGTCTGAGCTCCTCCAGCAGGTAGAAGAATGCAGATTATTATAGTGGAGGGAAGGGGGGGGGGGGTAACCATGGTGCTGGCTGGGCGGGTGCTTGAAATAAGCGGCGGGTGCTTCAGATGCTGGCTGGCTGCTAACTTTCTTGCAGCGGGTGAAGCTGCGCCCCAATCAAGAGGGCGCTCTATGCCAATGCCTATTTTGCCTGTAGGCAGAACCGTCAGTGCAGACAAGCCCCTTCCCCTATTTGGCCTCATTTACACGGTCTCCATAGATGGAAGTGGATTTCTGAGCAGACACTTGGCGATGTGTTTGGCGGAGGCCGGGATCAGGATTTCTGCTGCAGATATGTTCCCAGCGCAGACAAATGTCACAACAATGGGATTCGGCTGCAACTGAATTTCTGAGCGGAATAACATCATGTGAACAAAGACTTATCGTCTACATCCACCATGTCCAATAGAAATAAAGAGCCTTGTGTATACAGCTCCTGTGCAGATCTACAATATGTATCTACATGGCTACACAATACAAACTCTGCGCATTCACCTCCAGACGCCACTGTCTCCTCCTCCAGACTCCTCCCTCCTCCTCCAGACTCCTCCCTTCTCCAGACTCCTCTGTCCTCCTCCTCCAGACTCCTCTGTCCTCCTCCTCCAGACTCCTCTGTCCTTCTCCTCCTCCAGACTCCTCTGTCTCATCCTCCAGACTCCTCCCTTCTCCAGACTCCTCTGTCTCCTCCTCCAGACTCCTCCCTTCTCCAGACTCCTCTGTCTCCTCCTCCAGACTCCTCTGTCCTCCTCCTCCTCCAGACTCCTCTGTCCTCCTGCTCCTCCAGACTCCTCTGTCCTCCTCCTCCTCCAGACTCCTCTGTCTCCTCCTCCAGACTCCTCTGTCTCCTCCTCCAGACTCCTCCCTCCTCCTCCCTTCTCCAGACTCCTCTGTCCTCCTCCTCCTCCAGACTCCTCTGTCTCCTCCTCCAGACCCCTCTGTCCTCCTCCTCCAGACTCCTCTGTCCTCCTCCTCCAGACTCCTCCTCCCTTCTCCAGACTCCTCTGTCCTCCTCCTCCAGACTCCTCTGTCTCCTCCTCCAGACCCCTCTGTCCTCCTCCTCCAGACTCCTCTGTCCTCCTCCTCCTCCAGACTCCTCTGTCTCCTCCTCCTCTAGACTCCTCTGTCCTCCTCCTCCAGACTCCTCTTCCAGACTCCTCTGTCCTCCAGACTCCTCTGTCCTCCTCCTCCAGACTCCTATGTCTCCTCCTCCAGACTCCTCTGTCCTCCTCCTCCTCTAGACTCCTCTGTCCTCCTCCCCAAGACTCCTCTGTCCTTTTTCTCCTCCAGAATCCTCTGTCCTCCTCCAGACTCCTCTGTCCTCCTCCTCCTCCAGACTCCTCTGTCGTCCTCCTCCTCTAGACTCCTCTGTCCTCCTCCTCCTCCTCTAGACTCCTCTGTCCTCCTCCACCAGACTCCTCTGTCCTCCTCCTCCAGACTCCTCTGTCCTCCTCCCCCAGACTCCTCTGTCCTCCTCCCCCAGACTCCTCTGTCCTCCTCCCCCAGACTCCTCTGTCCTCCTCCCCCAGACTCCTCTATCCTCCTCCCCCAGACTCCTCTGTCCTTTTTCTCCTCCAGACTCCTCTGTCCTCCTCCCCCAGACTCCTCTGTTCTCCTCCTCCTCCAGACCCCTCTGTCCTCCTCCTCCAGACTCCTCTGTCCTCCTCCTCCTCCTCCAGACTCCTCTGTCCTCCTCCTCCTCCTGTCCTCCTCCTCCTCCAGAATCCTCTGTCCTCCTCCTCCTCCAGACTCCTCTGTCCTCCTCCTCCACCAGACTCCTCTGTCCTCCTCCTCCAGACTCCTCTGTCCTTTTCTCCTCCTTCAGACTCCTCTGTCCTTCTCTCCTCCTTCAGACTCCTCTGTCCTTCTCTCCTCCTCCAGACTCCTCTGTCCTTCTCTCCTCCTCCAGACTCCTCTATCTTCCTCCAAACTTCTCTGTCCTCCTCCAAACCTTTTTGCCTGTCCCTTTCATACCCCTCCCTTTCCTTTTCCAGACTTCTCTGTCCCCCTGAAGTTTATCTACTGATCCTTTTCTCCCCCAACAACTGAGAGCGGCGGAGAAACCGGGACACCTAAATATACATGATTAACCTGCTTCTCCAAAATCACAGCGTTGGGCCAGAATCGGGCGTCTGTCACCCTCCTTTCTTTTGGTTTTTGTTCGTTTCTGTCGACTATTTCATTAGTGGTTCCTTTATTTGGCCGGAATGTAAAATCTTAAATTTACCACACACAACATTTTTTGACTGTGTTTTTTTCATTGTCTGTGGTTTTTATCATGTTTGTCATTGTATGCTCCGGGTATAGTGTTTTTGA
This sequence comes from Hyla sarda, assembly GCF_029499605.1. Taxonomy (NCBI): domain Eukaryota; kingdom Metazoa; phylum Chordata; class Amphibia; order Anura; family Hylidae; genus Hyla; species Hyla sarda. The sequence goes on from NC_079199.1 coordinate 4,394,691, forward strand.
TTTGTTATTTTGACGCATTTCTCTTCACCTTCTCTACAGGAATTTAAATACAGCAGAAAACAACTAGTTGTAAGTGTCACAAAGTAAAAAAAACGACAAAAAAGGCATTAAAAACGCGTGAAAAGTATGGCTTCTTTTTTCTTTTGCAAAAATACAACTCTCAGCATGCCCGGACAGCCTACACTACCTTATCTAGAGAGGGTCTTTATATTAAAGCAGTGTTTCCCAACTAGGGTGCCTCCAGCTGTTGCAAAACTACAACTCTCAGCAAGCCCGGACAGCCTACACTACCCTTTGTAGAGACGGTCCTTATAGTACAGCAGTTTTTCCTGACCAGGGTGCCTCCAGCTGTTGCAAAACTACAACTCCCAGCATGCCCGGACAGCCAACGGCTCTCCGGGCATGCTGGGAGTTGTAGTTTTGCAACAGCTGGAGGCACATTGGTTGGGAAACACTGGTCTAGATCAATAGTCTTTAACCTGTGGCCATTCAACTGTAGCAAAACTACAACATACAGCCATGGACTGTCAGAGCATGCTGGTACTTGTAGTTTTGCAAAATATGGAGAGCCATGAGATGGAGTATAGAACTCATCAGTGGGATTCACTGAAATCCTTTAGGGCATGCTGGGAGTTGTAGTTCTGCAAAAGGTAGAGAGTCATGGGATGGGGTATAGAATGCTACAGTAGGATTCCCCGAAGGCTGCTAGGGCATGCTGGGAATTGTAGTTCTGCAACAGCTGGAGAGCCATAGAATGGGCTATAGAATGCATCAATGAGATTCTCTGAAGGTTGTCAGAGCATGCTGGGAGTTGTAGTTCTGCAACAGCTGCAGAGCCATAGAATGGGCTATAGAATGCATCAATGAGATTCTCTGAAGGCTGTCAGGGCATGCTGGGAGTTGTAGTTATGCGACATCCGGAAAGCCGAAGAATGGGGCATAGAATGCATCAGTGGGATTTCCCAAAGCATGATCGGGGCATGCTGGGAGTTGTAGTTTGGTTGTAACATACTGGTTGGAAAACACTAAAATATTGAAAATGCAAATAAGGATAAATAAATAAATAATAAAATAAACCCATCAAATAAAATAGAACCTGTAGGTATAGTCCGTAACAATCCTGTGCTTGGTCAGATCTATGGGAGGCAGAGAGGGGGAGGGGGGTCCTGGAAGAAATCTTTAAGACTAAATGGAAAAAAAAAGATCCCTGAATCCATATAAACTGACCTTGTCAAGATGAATCTAAGGAGAGCAGAGTGTATCCGAGCCGCCCGGTGTTCTATAGATGAGAACCGCGCTCTATATTTAGACAAATGCATGTGTGCAGTAAATGACTGGGGGATAATTGAATTGAAGGTTTTTAGACGACCACAAGGGCCGGACCGAGGATGATGGATTGTGACCGGCCAAGAGGAGCAATGAATGAGCCACTTTCCTCAAATGTGCTAGCAATCGTGGCCTGTGTGCCCTATATGGCGGTACATCAGAGAGAGAGAGCCTGACAGCTGACAAGAAGACAGGTGTAAAATAGAGACAGGGGCGACCATCATCATCACCGCAGAGAACACAGCAACGCGTCAGAAGATCTAGATCTGTATCATCTTGTGATGTGTTCAGCTTTCTATAGAGGAAAGAAATAAAGGGTTACATATATTTACTATAATACTGCTACTATATACAAGAATATAACTACTATAATACTGCTTCCTATATACAAGAATATAACTACTATAATACTGCTACTATATACAAGAATATAACTACTATAATACTGCTCCTATATACAAGAATATAACTACTATAATACTGCTCCTATATACAAGAATATAATTACTATAATACTGCCTCCTATATACAAGAATATAACTACTATAATACTGCTCCTACATACAAGAAGATAACTACTATAATACTGCTACTATATACAAGAATATAACTACTATAACACTGCTCCTATATACAAGAATATAATTACTATAATACTGCCTCCTATATACAAGAATATAACTACTATAATACTGCTCCTATATACAAGAATATAACTACTATGATGCTGCTTCCTATATACAAGAATATAACTACTATAATACTGCTCCTATATACAATAATATAACTACTATAATACTGCTCCTATATACAAGAATATAACTACTATAATACTGCTCCTATATACAATAATATAACTACTATAATACTGCTCCTATATACAAGAATATAACTACTAGAATACTGCTCCTATATACAAGAATATAACTACTATAATACTGCTCCTATATACAAGAATATAACTACTATAATACTGCCTCCTATATACAAGAATATAACTACTATAATACTGCCTCCTATATACAAGAATATAACTACTATAATACTGCCTCCTATATACAAGAATATAACTACTATAATACTGCCTCCTATATACAAGAATATAACTACTATAATACTGCTCCTATATACAAGAATATAACTACTATATTAATGCTCCTATATGCGTTAATTTGTTAACGTAAATTTGTTTTCCCTTAGTCCTAACAGCCACTGCCCCAACAACAGTGCATTATATAACAAGTAAAAAAATTAAACATAAGGGAGGGAAATTTGTGTGCTGCTGTTAGGACTAAGGGAAAACAAATTTACGTTAAGAAATTAACGCTTCCCTTACGTCCTAACCAGCAGCACAAGTGGGGACTTAGCAAGAAGTAATCCTATTGGGTAGGGATTTCAGAACAGACCGCACAAGGCAGTGTCTTCCGAACCCCTGAGGTCAATCCTGTAATGACTCACAAAGTGGAGTGTGAGTGCAGGAGGCTACGGAACAACTTGTTCCAAGGGAATAAGGGCCTGACAGGCCCATCTAGTAGACACTGCTCTGGAATGAGCAGTGACAGCGGCAGGAGGAGGCTGATCCTGGAAGTAAATGACTCCTTTATAGCCTCCTTAATCCACCTACTCAGGGAAGGCTTGGAGGCCTTCATTCCTTATTCCTGCCAAGGAAAAAATATTAGAAGATTCCCTGATCTTCTGAACTCCCTGGATCGCTCAATATAATTCTTCACCTCTGGGCACATCCAGGGCATGGAGGGATCCTACTCCTGGAGAAGATGGAGAAAGACATCAAACAGGTAAGTAACAACTTACTGACTATTATGTACTATAGGCACCTTAGGTAGAAAGGCGAGTAAAAAGCATAATGGAACTCTATCTGGAAGGAATAGAGTACATGGCTCAAACGCTGAAAGGTTCTGTAGTTTTCCTAAGAGCTTGGCATTGTAGTTCTCCAATGTCAGCGCCAATAAGAAGGTCACTTTCCAAGGAATAAACCTGAACTCCACCTCTTCCAGGGGCTCAGAGGGGGGACCACTCACCCCCTTAAGCGCTGCTGACAGATCCCACTGCGGACTAGGTCTTGAGAAACTAGGCTTGAAACATCTGGTTCCCTTAAGGAACTTCTTAATCAGGGGGTCTTAAAGTAACGATCTACCGAAGGCTTCAGAAAGAGCTGAAATCTTCACCTTTAAGTGTAGAAAAGGGCTGAGGCCTTATCCAGTCCGTCCTGCATAAACTGTAGAATAGCAGACAGCGGAGGGTCCTGAGGAACTTCATGACGAACATCACTGAAGAAAAGTTAGCTTGACTCCATAGGCCTTGACTGTGGAAGAAGCTCTAGAGTGTGAGATCGTTCTTAAGACCACCGCTGATAGCCCTCTAGAGTCTAGAAGGGACTCCTCAATCTGCAGGCTGTCAGAATGAGTTGGATCCAGGCAGAGCTGAGTGCCCCGGGACACCAGGTTCTGCATTGGGGAAAGTCTCCAATAGTGCCCTCGGCTCATCTACATGAAATGGGAAAACCAAAACCTCTACTGAGGCATGGTGCTGTCGGATTTCCATCAATACCTTGGTATCATGGCAGTGGAAGGAAAAGTTGTAGGCCAGCCTGAACTTCCATGTACAGAGCGTCTAGTGCCAGAGGATTGTCATCCCAAACAGGGAAGAATGTTATCACTTTGGCATTGAATCTTGTCGCCATAAGATCTAAGTCTGGGCGACCTCACCGGAAAGTAATCTGATGAAAGACCTTCTGACTCAGGGACAATTCCCTTTGGACTGAGACCTCTGAACCCATGATCCACAGCTGCATTCAGGACCCCTGAATGTGGACTGCCAAGGTGAGAAAAGATTCTGCTCTGCCCAAGACAGAATTAGACCTACTTCTGAGAGTAAGAAATGAGACCTGGTGCCTCCCTGTCTGTTCATGAAAGAAACCGCAGAGTTGACTGAGTGAACCCTTACAGCCTTCTTCTGATAAGGGGGGGAAAATGAAAGAGCCATCCGGATTACCCTGAGCTCCTCAGGTAGGATGACATCATAGCTCTAGAGGACCCCAAGATCCTCTTGTGGATGGGCACCCCAGCCTAGAAGGGATGTATCTGTCGTCAATAAGATCCAAATGGGTTGGATCAAAGACACACAATCTTAGACCTGCTTCCACCACTTCAGGAAGTGGAGACTTTGTGATGACAGGGAGCACTTATCTCTAGCCCTCTGGGAGTGCGATTCCATCGACTTTAAACTTCCATAAAAGAGGGCGAATATGCCACAAGGCCCACGGACTATGTCCACAGCCGCAGACATTAGGCCAAACATCTTCATCAGATGGTTACCTGACGAGGTACCTGAGAAACTCTGCTGCTCTGGAACGCATCTTCCTTTCTGGAGAATGAGAAAGAGTCATATTGGCAGATCTACTATGAAGCCCAGAAACTTCCTGGTGTGGAGGGTGATCTCTGATTTCTGCCACTTTATTACCCAGCCAAATTGCTGGAGAAAGACTGAGCTAGCAGAAGAGAAGATGAAGAATTTCCTCTGAGGGCATCATGAAGAGCCAATCGTCCAAGAACAGGACAATATCCAAACCTCTTATAGAGGAATACTACAGCTATGAATCGGTAGACTTTGGGACAAGAAAAAAACTGGCGAATAAACGCCCAGAGGACCCTCCCCTTTCCTTCTGTATACCAGGATAGACGCCTACAAACCTACATGCTTCTCACAGAAGTAACTTCGTGGAAATAAACTTTCCCTGGGAAAAAGAAATAAAAAGTCTATGCTGTACTCCATCCTATAACATTCAGGACCCAGGGATCTGGAACAAACTCTGTCCAGGTACCCAGAAAAAAAATTGCATGGCCTCCAATGGGAGGTCCGAATAATAGGAGGAAATACACTTGGAAGTGTTAGCGGAATGAGAGGGAAGTCATAAGCTGGACTACTTGTCCCTTGTCCCACAGAAAAACGGTTTTGATCGCTTTCTGAGGTCCATGGCCATTTAGAGGCTTAGATTGGCCAAGAAAGGATTGGATCCTAGAGCTTGGTTACCCCAACCTAAAGGTTTTGAGGGGGGCATTTGCTTTTATCAGCAAGGCCCTACATATATATATATTAAGTTATACTTGGAGGCATCCAAGGTTTAAGCCACAATGGCCTTCTTCTGGCAGGATAGAGGCCTACCTTACATTGCTTGCAGAGCAGCATCACAAGAAATCCACTACAAGATGGATTAAAATTGTGCTAGGCTATCATCCTGAGAGGCCGGAACCAATATCTGAATGAATCAGAAGCTGAGGTATCAGCGGCAGAGTAAGATCTTCTTCAGATGAATTCTACACCTTAATCCATAGGGTTCTGCAAGTTCGTCCTGTGCACAGCAGGGACTAAGGTCCTTTTAGACAATTATGCAAATCCTAAATCAACCTTAGACGCAGAACTTCATTCCAAGTGAGTCCTCACAATCGGGAACATGGAGTAAAACCGCTTTGGTTAGCGGCGCCTTCTCAGGATGCCTTACTTTAGCTTCATATGAGGAGAGACTCGTCCACTTTGGGGCCCCATGGCCCCTAGAGGTGGCTTCTGGAGCTTCCCCAAGATCCTGGTCCCCCGACCGGATGGATTAAGTAGTCTCTGGGTCTTCTTCAATTGAGAAGAAATATTTCATTGCCTCCTAGATTCAGAAGAGTGAACTTCATCCGCTGTGTGATGGCGTCCTCACTGCTGGGCGCAGGCTGAAGACTCCAAAGGTCTTTACCCGTATTACAGAGTCCTGATGGTTCGGCCTCAGACAGAAGAGCAGGACGGCATGAAGGACACCTGGTATTATTCATAGGTGTCCGCCAGATGGGGGTCACAGATGTCTGTGGTTAGACGTCACCTGGCACCCAGAACGGTCACCGTCACAGCAGACGACATTTTCTAGAAGAGAAAACAAGTAATATAAATGCAAATCCTCTACTGGGAGGGAAGGCGGAGGCAGGAACGTACCCAAAAAGATCACTAAAAATCTTTACATCAAGATTACTGTCACAGTAAAGCTTCTCTATAATACACAAAGTATGTATGTTACTGATGGGCGGAGCTAGTCACTGACCACTGTGCTGCCCGAACACATGGATGTTACTGATGGGCGGAGCTAGTCACTGACTACTGTGCTGCCCGAACACATGGGTGTTACTGATTGCTCCTTACGGAAGATGTCCTGGTGGGGTCCAAACCTGGAGCCCAGACTGCAGACTAGTCACTGACCATTGTGCTGTATATACACAGACTGCAGACTAGTCACTGACCACAGTGCTGTATACACAGACTGCAGACTAGTCACTGAACATTGTGCTGTATATACACAGACTGCAGACTAGTCACTGACCACTGTGCTGTATACACAGACTGCAGACTAGTCACTGACCACTGTGCTGTATACACAGACTGCAGACTAGTCACTGACCACTGTGCTGTATACACAGACTGCAGACTAGTCACTGACCATTGTGCTGTATATACACAGACTGCAGACTAGTCACTGACCACTGTGCTGTATACACAGACTGCAGACTAGTCACTGACCACTGTGCTGTATACACAGACTGCAGACTAGTCACTGACCACTGTGCTGTATATACACAGACTGCAGACTAGTCACTGACCATTGTGCTGTATATACACAGACTGCAGACTAGTCACTGACCACAGTACTGTATATACACAGACTGCAGACTAGTCACTGACCACTGTGCTGTATATACACAGACTGCAGACTAGTCACTGACCACAGTACTGTATATACACAGACTGCAGACTAGTCACTGACCACTGTGCTGTATATACACAGACTGCAGACTAGTCACTGACCACTGTGCTGTATATACACAGACTGCAGACTAGTCACTGACCACTGTGCTGTATATACACAGACTGCAGACTAGTCACTGACCACAGTACTGTATATACACAGACTGCAGACTAGTCACTGACCACTGTGCTGTATATACACAGACTGCAGACTAGTCACTGACCACAGTACTGTATATACACAGACTGCAGACTAGTCAATGACCACTGAGCTGCTCCTAAACAAATCAGGCTGCAAACTTAGAGGCAGCCTGCAGCAGAGTGGAGCTTTCCTATTTGAATTTGGCTCCATTGGAGTTAGGCCCCGCCCCCGGAGTGACATCAGACGTCAGCTGAGGGGAATCAAACAGGCTAAACTTTATAAACTGCAAACACACAGAGCAGTGAGGAGTATGGAGCAGGCACAGTGTACATAGAAGCAGCGACAGTAAACGGAGTATACAAGAGCAGTAACAGCCAAGAAAGTATACAGAGTATATAAGAGCAGTAACAAAGTATACAGAACAGTGAGGAGTATGGAGCAGACACAGTGTACATAGAAGCAGCGACAGTATACGGAGTATACAAGAGCAGTAACAGCCAAGAAAGTATACAGAGTATATAAGAGCAGTAACAAAGTATACAGAACAGTGAGGAGTATGGAGCAGACACAGTGTACATAGAAGCAGCGACAGTATACAGAGTATATAAGAGCAGTAACAAAGTATACAGAGCATACAGATGCAGTAACAGAGTACACGGAAGCAGCGACAGTATATGAAATATACAGGAGCAGTAACAGCTAAGAAAGTATACAGAGTATACAACATAAAGAAGCAGAGCATGGAGCGACACACAGCTCCTGCAACAAACTGACAGGATAAATCCTCCATAACCTGCAGAGATCAGAATGCAGGGAGTCGGCAGAACAGCTGATCATCCAGCTGAAGTGATCTACAAGAAAGAGACAAAGGTTATTAATGTGTACAGCAGCCTATGGAGGCTGCACCGTCTGTCCATTAGTCCGACAGGACAGAAAAAAACGCACTGTTGTTGGGGGAGTGTCCCCTCTTATAGGTAGGAGGTGGGGGCTAATTAGGCATTAATTGCTATTTTATTTGCTTGACTTCATTAACATTCCGTCTGTCCTACCAGTTCACAGGGGCAGATATTCCCCACTTGTGCTGCTGGTTAGGAAGTAAGGGAAACAAGAATATAACTACTATAATACTACTCCTATATACAAGAATATAACTACTATAATACTGCCTCCTATATATAAGAATAAAACTACTATAATACTGCTCCTATATACAGGAATATACCTACTATAATACTGCTCCTATATACAAGAATATAACTACTATAATACTGCTCCTATATACAGGAATATACCTACTATAATACTGCTCCTATATACAAGAATATAACTACTATAATACTGCTCCTATATACAAGAATATAACTACTATAATACTGCTCCTATATACAAGTGTTACGCCTAGCGCTCCGGGTCCCCGCTCCTCCCCGGAGCGCTCACGGCGTCTTTCTCCCTGCAGCTCCCCGGTCAGTCCCGCTGACCGGGAGCGCTGCACTGTCACGGCCGTTGGGGATGCGATTCGCACAGCGGGACGCGCCCGCTCGCGAATCGCATCCCAGGTCACTTACCCGTTCCCGTCCCCTGCTGTCATGTGCTGGCGCGCGCGCGCCAGCTCCCTGAGACTTAAAGGGCCAGTGCACCAATGATTGGTGCCTGGCCCAATTAGCTTAATTGGCTTCCACCTGGTCCCTGACTATATCTGACCTCCTCCCATGCACTCCCTTGCCGGATCTTGTTGCCCTTGTGCCTAGTGAAAGCGTTTTGTGTGTCTAAAGCCTGTGTACCAGAACTTCTGCTATCCACCCTGACTACGAACCTTGCCGCCTGCCCCCGACCTTCTGCTACATCCGACCTTGCTTCTGTCTACTCCCTTGTACCTCGCCTATCATCAGCAGTCAGAGAGGTTGAGCCGTTGCTAGTGGATACGACCTGGTCACTACCGCCGCAGCAAGACCATCCCGCTTTGCGGCGGGCTCTGGTGAAAACCAGTAGTGACTTAGAACCGGTCCACTAGCGCGGTCCTCGCCAATCCCTCTCTGGCACAGAGGATCCACTACCTGCCAGCCGGCATCGTGACAGTAGATCCGGCCATGGATCCCGCTGAGGTCCCTCTGCCTTATATCTCTGATATCACCACGGTGGTCGCCCAGCAATCCCGACAGATCGCCCATCTAACCCACCAGCTGTCGGAAGTATTCACCATTGTGCAGCAACTTCAGTCGCAACTTCAGCAGCAATCATCTCCTCCGCCAGCTCCTGCACCCCTTCCGCAGCGAGTGGCCACTCCTAGCCTCCGCCTGTCCTTGCCGGACAAATTTAATGGGGACTCTAAGTTTTGCCGTGGCTTTCTTTCGCAATGTTCCCTGCACATGGAGATGATGTCGGACCAGTTTCCTACTGAAAGGTCTAAGGTGGCTTTCGTAGTCAGCCTTCTGTCTGGAAAAGCCCTGTCATGGGCCACACCGCTCTGGGACCGCAATGACCCCGTCACTGCCTCTGTACACTCCTTCTTCTCGGAAATTCGAAGTGTCTTTGAGGAACCTGCCCGAGCCTCTTCTGCTGAGACTGCCCTGTTGAACCTGGTCCAGGGTAATTCTTCCGTTGGCGAGTACGCCGTACAATTCCGTACCCTTGCTTCTGAACTATCCTGGAATAATGAGGCCCTCTGCGCGACCTTTAAAAAAGGCCTATCCAGCAACATTAAAGATGTTCTGGCCGCACGAGAAACTCCTGCTAACCTGCATGAACTCATTCATCTAGCCACTCGCATTGACATGCGTTTTTCTGAGAGACATCAAGAGCTCCTCCAGGAAAAAGACTTAGATCTCTGGACACCTCTCCCACAGTCTCCACTGCAATCTGCGCCTAGGCCTCCCGCCGAGGAAGCCATGCAAGTGGATCGGTCTCGCCTGACCCTGGAAGAGAGGAATCGCCGTAAGGAAGAGAATCTTTGTCTGTACTGTGCCAGTACCGAACATTTTTTGGTGGATTGCCCTATCCGTCCTCCACGTCTGGGAAACGCACGCTCGCACCCAGCTCTCGTGGGCGTGGCGTCTCTTGATGCTAAGTCGGCTTCTCCACGTCTCACGGTGCCTGTACGGATTTCTACTTCAGCCAGCTCTTCCCTCTCAGCCGTGGCCTGCCTGGACTCTGGTGCCTCTGGGAATTTTATTCGGGAGTCCTTGGTGAATAAATTCCGCATTCCGGTGACCCGTCTTGTCAAGCCACTCCACATTTCCGCAGTCAACGGAGCCAGGTTGGATTGCACCGTGCGTTACCGCACGGAGCCCCTCCTAATGTGCATCGGACCTCATCACGAGAAAATTGAATTTTTGGTCCTTCCCAATTGCACTTCCGAAATTCTCCTTGGACTACCCTGGCTTCTACACCATTCCCCAACCCTGGACTGGTCCACTGGGGAGATCAAGAGTTGGGGTCCCTCTTGTTCCAAGGACTGCCTTAAACCGGTTCCCAGTACTCCCTGCCGTGACCCTGTGGTTCCTCCTGTATCCGGTCCCCCTAAGGTCGTTAGGGACTCTGCCTGCCACAGAAAATGCCTCTCCCCCCCTCCCAGTCCACTCAGGCAAGCCTCGGTGCCTCCTCTTGGCCCTCGTCCTGGTGTCACACTGCCCCGTGCCAGGCCTCGCCCTCTGCCCTCCCTCCCCATTCCCACTCCTGCTGTACTGCCTGCCATTGAGGAAACCATCCATTCCTTCCCGGTGTCCTCATCCCAGGGGAGGCAGTCACCGGACAAAAAAAAGGGGAGACCTAAGGGGGGGGGGGGTACTGTTACGCCTAGCGCTCCGGGTCCCCGCTCCTCCCCGGAGCGCTCACGGCGTCTTTCTCCCTGCAGCTCCCCGGTCAGTCCCGCTGACCGGGAGCGCTGCACTGTCACGGCCGTTGGGGATGCGATTCGCACAGCGGGACGCGCCCGCTCGCGAATCGCATCCCAGGTCACTTACCCGTTCCTGTCCCCTGCTGTCATGTGCTGGCGCGCGCGGCTCCGCTCTCTAGGGCGCGCGCGTGCCAGCTCCCTGAGACTTAAAGGGCCAGTGCACCAATGATTGGTGCCTGGCCCAATTAGCTTAATTGGCTTCCACCTGGTCCCTGACTATATCTGACCTCCTCCCATGCACTCCCTTGCCGGATCTTGTTGCCCTTGTGCCTAGTGAAAGCGTTTTGTGTGTCTAAAGCCTGTGTACCAGAACTTCTGCTATCAACCCTGACTACGAACCTTGCCGCCTGCCCCCGACCTTCTGCTACGTCCGACCTTGCTTCTGTCTACTCCCTTGTACCTCGCCTATCATCAGCAGTCAGAGAGGTGAGCCGTTGCTAGTGGATACGACCTGGTCACTACCGCCGCAGCAAGACCATCCCGCTTTGCGGCGGGCTCTGGTGAAAACCAGTAGTGACTTAGAACCGGTCCACTAGCGCGGTCCTCGCCAATCCCTCTCTGGCACAGAGGATCCACTACCTGCCAGCCGGCATCGTGACAACAAGAATATAACTACTATAATACTGCTCCTATATACAAGAATATAACTACTATAATACTGCTCCTATATACAAGAATATATCTACTATAATACTGCCTCCTATATACAAGAATATAACTACTATAATACTGCTCCTATATACAGGAATATACCTACTATAATACTGCTCCTATATACAAGAATATAACTACTATAATACTGCCTCCTATATATAAGAATAAAACTACTATAATACTGCTCCTATATACAATAATATAACTACTATAATACTGCTCCTATATACAAGAATATAACTACTATAATACTGCTCCTATATACAAGAATATAACTACTATAATACTGCTCCTATATACAAGAATATAACTACTATAATACTGCTCCTATATACAAGAATATAACTACTATAATACTGCTCCTATATACAAGAATATAATTACTATAATACTGCTCCCTATATACAAGAATATAACCACTATAATACTGCCTCCTATATACAAGAATATAACTACTATAATACTGCTCCTATATACAAGAATATATCTACTATAATACTGCTCCTATATACAAGAATATAACTACTATAATACTGCTCCTATATACAGGAATATACCTACTATAATACTGCTCCTATATACAAGAATGTACCTACTATAATACTGCTCCTATATACAAGAATATAACTACTATAATACTGCCCCTATATACAAGAATATAACTACTATAATACTGCTCCTATATACAAGAATATAACTACTATAATACTGCTCCTATATACAGGAATATACCTACTATAATACTGCTCCTATATACAAGAATATAACTACTATAATACTGCCTCCTATAATACTGCTCCTATATACAAGAATATAACTACTATAATACTGCTCCTATATACAAGAATATAACTACTATAATACTGCTATATATACAAGAATATAACTACTATAATACTGCCTCCTATGTACAAGAATATAACTACTATAATACTGCCTCCTATATACAAGAATATAACTACTATAATACTGCTCCTATATACAAGAATATAACTACTATAATACTGCCTTGTATATACAAGAATATAACTACTATAATACTGCCTCCTATATACAAGAATATAACTACTATAATACTGTCTCCTATATACAAGAATATAACTACTATAATACTGCCCCTATATACAAGAATATAATTACTATAATGCTGCTATATATACAAGAATATAACTACTATAATACTGCTCCTATATACAAGAATATAACTACTATAATACTGCCTCCTATATACAAGAATATAATTACTATAATACTGCTCCTATATACAAGAATATAACTACTATAATACTGCCTCCTATATACAAGAATATAACTACTATAATACTGCCTCCTATATACAAGAATATAACTACTATAATACTGCTCCTATATACAAGAATATAACTACTATAATACTACTCCTATATACAAGAATATAACTACTATAATACTGCCTCCTATATACAAGAATATAACTACTATAATACTGCCTCCTATATACAAGATTATAACTACTATAATACTGCTATATATACAAGAATATAACTACTATAATACTGCTCCTATATACAAGAATATAACTACTATAATAATGCCCCTATATACAAAACTATAGTATAAAACTGCCCCTTATGTATAAGAATATGTACCACAGCTGCCTGCTTCTTTTTAATATATTCCCTTACTGAGCGGCATTTTAGTAGTAACCTAATAAACCTGTCAATATGTGACTGATTTTGTTCCTCAGCCATTAGCGTGAATCTCACATCTAGTTTATTGAATTATCAATTTTCTTTTCTTTTTTTCTTTTTTTTAACATCAATTTTCATACATTTACATAAATAAATTATAACATTTCACAAGTGTTCGAGTAGTTTTCAGGGACAATCCTGAATGAACCAACAGGATATAAAAAATGCCACCATCCCTAGCCTCACTGTATAAACACTTAAAATCAGTGGTCTCAAATTGTGGCCCTCCAGATGTTGCAAAACTTTGACTCCCAGCATGCCCGGACAGCGAACATCAACATATGGAGAACCAAAGTTTGAGACCACTGCCTTAAATCAATTATAATACTGCTCCTATATACAAGAATATAACACTGCCCCCTATATACAAGAATATAACTACTATAATACTGCTCCTATATACAAGAATATAACTACTATAATACTGCTCCTATATACAAGAATATAACTACTATAATACTGCTCCTATACACAAGAATATAACTACTATAATACTGCCTCCTATATACATGAATATAACTACTATAATACTGCCTCCTATATACAAGAATATAACTATTATAATACTGCCTCCTATATACAAGAATATAACTACTATAATACTGCCTCCTATATACAAGAATATAACTACTATAATACTGCCCCTATATACAAGAATATAACTACTATAATACTGCTCCTATATACAAGAATATAACTACTATAATACTGCTCCTACATACAAGAATATATCTACTATAATACTGCCTCCTATATACAAGAATATAACTACTATAATACTGCCTCCTATAATCAAGAATATAACTACTATAATACTGCCCCCTATATACAAGAATATAACTACTATAATACTGCCTCCTATAATCAAGAATATAACTACTATAATACTGCCCCCTATATACAAGAATATAACTACTATAATACTCCTCCTATATACAAGAATATAACTACTATAATACTGCTCTTATATACAAGAATATAGCTACTATAATACTGCTCCTATATACAAGAATATAACTACTATAATACTGCTCCTATATACAAGAATTTAACTACTATATTACTGCCCCCAATATGCAAGCATATAACTACTATAATACTGCTGTTACGATGAACGCTCCGGGTCCCTGCTCCTCCCCGGAGCGCTCGCAGCGTTCGTCTCTGTGCAGCGCCCCGGTCAGACCCGCTGACCGGGAGCGCTGCACTGGTGTCACCGGCGGGGATGCGATCTGCATAGCGGGACGCGCCCACCCGTGGGTCGCATCCCATTCTCCTCACCTGCCCCGTCCTCTGGCTGTTCAGTCCCGGCGCGCGCGGCCCTGCTCTCTGTCTCTACCGGACAAGTTTGATGGGGACTCTAAACACTGCCGTGGATTCCTGTCCCAGTGTTCCCTTCACCTGGAGATGATGTCGGACCAATTCCCCACTGAACGGTCTAAGGTGGCTTTCGTGGTCAGTCTCCTGTCTGGAAAGGCCTTGTAATGGGCCACACCGCTCTGGGACCGCAACGATCCTGCCACTGCTACAATCCTGTCCTTCTTCTCTGAAGTTCGTAGTGTCTTTGAGGAGCCAGCCCGGGCCTCCTCAGCCGAGACTGCTTTGCTGAACCTCGTCCAAGGGAGTTCTTCCGTAGGCGAATACGCCATCCAGTTTCGTACCCTCGCTTCAGAGCTATCCTGGAACAATGAGGCCCTCTGCGCGACCTTCAAGAAAGGCTTATCCAGTAACATCAAGGATGTCCTGGCCGCACGAGAAATTCCTGCAAATCTGTCTGAACTTATCCATTTGGCCACCCGCATCGACATGCGTTTCTCTGAAAGACGCCAGGAACTTCGACAGGAAAAGGATCTTGTTCGCACCAGGCGATTTCTCTCCCTGGCTCCTCTCTTCCAAAGTCCTTTGCAATCTGTTCCTGTGCCTACCGCCGAGGAGGCTATGCAAGTGGATCGGTCCCGCCTGACCCTACAAGAGAGGACTCGCCGCCGTAACGAGAGTCTGTGCCTGTACTGTGCTAGTACCGAACACTTCCTAAAAGACTGTCCTATCCGCCCTCCGCGTCAGGAGAAACGCACTCTATTACCTCACAAAGGTGAGACGACTCTTGGTGTGAATTCTGCTTCTCCACGTCTCACTGTGCCTGTGCGGATTTCTCCTTCCGCCAATTCCTCCTTCTCAGCTGTGGCCTTCTTTGACTCTGGTTCTGCAGGAAATTTTATTTTGGCCTCTTTTGTTAATAGGTTCAGCATCTCAGTGACCAGTCTCGTCAAGCCGCTCTACATTTCTTCTGTCAACGGAGAAAAATTGGACTGCACTGTGTGCTACCGCACAGAACCCCTGCTTATGAGCATTGGACTGCATCATGAAAAGATTGAATTTCTTGTTCTGCCCAACTGCACATCTGAAGTTCTTCTCGGTCTGCCATGGCTCCAACGTCATGCTCCTACCCTTGACTGGACCACCGGGGAGATCAAAATTTGGGGTCCTTCTTGTCTCAAACGATGCCTCACATCTGCTTCCACTTGTCAAACCCCTGTGGCTCCACCTATACCGGGTCTTCCCAAGGCCTACCATGACTTTTCTGATGTTTTCTGCAAAAAGCAAGCAGAGATCTTACCACCTCATAGGCCTTATGACTGTCCTATTGACCTCCTTCCTGGTACCACTCCACCCAGGGGCAGGATTTACCCTCTGTCTGCCCCAGAGACTCAAGCCATGTCCGAATATATCCAGGAGAACCTAAAGAGAGGTTTTATTCGGAAGTCCTCATCCCCTGCTGGAGCGAGGTTTTTCTTTGTCTCTAAAAAGGATGGATCCTTACGACCATGCATTGACTACCGCGGTTTAAATAAAATCACCATCAAAAACCGCTATCCCCTGCCTTTAATCTCTGAACTCTTTGACCGTCTTCGTGGCACTAATATATTCACTAAATTGGACTTAAGAGGCACATATAATCTTATTCGCATCAGGAAAGGTGATGAGTGGAAGACCGCTTTCAATACTAGAGATGGACATTTCGAATATCCAGTTATGCACTTTGGGCTCTGCAACGCCCCTGCAGTCTTCCAGGACTTCCTTATTGAGATATTTCGGGACTTATTATATACCTGTGTTGTGGTTTACCTGGACGACATCTTGATTTTATCCTCTAACTTGGAGGAACACCGTCGTCATGTCCGTCTAGTGCTCAAAATACTTTGTGAAAACCACCTGTATGCTAAAATTGAAAAATGTCTCTTTGAATGCAACAGTCTTCCTTTTCTAGGTTACCTAGTCTCTGGCCAAGGGCTTCAAATGGATCCAGATAAACTGTCAGCGGTTTTGGATTGCCCACGCCCTTCTGGACTCCGCGCTATCCAACGCTTTCAGGGATTTGCCAACTATTACCGACAGTTTATTCCCCATTTCTCCACCAATGTGGCCCCTATTGTGGCCCTGACCAGGAAGAATGCTAATCCTAAGTCATGGCCTCCTCAAGCTGATGAGGCCTTCAATCGTCTCAAAACTGCCTTCGCTTCTGCATCAGTGCTGTCCAGACCTGATCCATTGAAACCTTTCTTCCTGGAAGTTGACGCTTCCTCAGTCGGAGCCGGAGCCTTACTTCTTAAAAAAAACTCTACCGGACGTAACATTACTTGTGGTTTCTTCTCTAAAACCTTCTCTCCGGCAGAAAAGAATTACTCCATTGGAGATCGGGAACTTCTGGCCATCAAGTTAGCACTCGAAGAGTGGAGGCATCTATTGGAAGGTTCCAAACACCCCATTGTCATTTACACTGACCACAAGAATCTCTCGTACCTCCAGTCTGCTGAGCGTCTAAATCCTCGCCAGGCTAGATGGTCGTTGTTTTTTGCCCGCTTTAACTTCAAGATACACTTCCGTCCCGCAGACAAAAATGTCAGAGCTGACGCCCTCTCTCGTTCGTTCCTCAGATGCCACCGAATCTGAAGCCCCTCTGCAGCATATCGTACCGCCTGAGTGCCTGGTCTCCTCTGCTCCAGCCTCACTGGGTCAAACCCCCCCTGGAAAGACTTTTGTTCCTTCACGCCTTTGCCTCAAGATCCTCAAATAGGGGCATTCCTCTCACCTAGCTGGCCATGCTGGCATTAAAAAGTCCATCCAGCTCATTTCCCGTTTGTATTGGTGGCCTACGCTGGAGGGTGACGTTACTGATTTCGTTCGGGCCTGTACTATTTGTGCCCGGGATAAAACCCCTCGCCAGAAGCCTCCTGGACTCCTCCTTCCTTTGCCCATCCCTGAGCAACCATGGTCCCAAATTGCCATGGATTTCATTACTGATCTGCCCGTATCCCACGGCAACACCGTCATCTGGGTGGTCGTTGATCGTTTTTCCAAAATGGCACACTTCATTCCGCTTCCAGGTCTTCCTTCTGCGCCACAGTTGGCGAAGCAATTTTTTCTGCATATTTTTCGCCTTCACGGGCTTCCCACGCATATCGTCTCGGATAGAGGCGTTCAATTTGTGTCGAAATTTTGGAGAGCTCTCTGTAACCAATTAAAAATCAAATTAAATTTCTCGTCCTCCTATCACCCCCAATCCAATGGACAAGTAGAGAGAGTAAACCAGATTCTTGGTGACTACCTGCGACATTTTGTCTCCTCCCGCCAAGACGATTGGGTCGACCTTCTGCCCTGGGCTGAATTCTCGTACAATTTCAAAAATTCGGAGTCCTCTGCCAAATCCCCATTCTTTGTGGTGTACGGCCGTCACCCTCTGCCCCCCCTCCCCATTCCCACTTCTTCTGGACTTCCTGCTGTAGATGAAGTAACCCGGGATTTCTCTGTTATCTGGAAGGAGACTCAAAAGTCGCTCCTACTGGCCTCGTCTCGTATGAAGAGACATGCAGATAAGAAGAGAAGAACTCCTCCTGTCTTCGCTCCTGGGGACAAAGTGTGGCTCTCTGCCAAATATATCCGGTTTCGTGTTCCTAGCTACAAACTGGGTCCACGTTACCTTGGACCATTTAAAGTCAAGAGTCAAATCAATTCTGTCTCCTACAAGCTTCTTCTTCCTCCTTCTCTTCGTATTCCTAACTCCTTTCATGTTTCCCTTCTCAAACCTCTCGTTCTTAACCGCTTTTCCCCCAAGGTCACCGCTCCTGCTCCTGTCTCTGGCTCCTCTGATGTCTTCACGGTAAAGGAAATCCTCGCCTCCAAGGTAGTCAGAGGTAAAAAAAAAATTCTCGTTGACTGGGAGAATTGTGGCCCCGAAGAGAGGTCTTGGGAGCCCGAGGACAATATCCTCAACAAGGGACTTATCCATAGGTTCCTGGGCTCCAAAAAGAGGGGGAGACCAAAGGGGGGGGGGGGTACTGTTACGCCGAGCGCTCCAGGTCCCTGCTCCTCCCCAGAGCGCTCACGGCGTTCGTCTCTGTGCAGCGGGGCGCTGCACTGGTGGGTGCTGACCGGGTGCGCTGCACTGGTGTCACCGGCGGGGATGCGATCCGCGGGTCGCATCCCAATCTCCTCACCTGCCCCGTCCTCTGGCTGTTCAGTCCCGGCGCGCGTGCGCCGGCTCTCTGAGATTTATAGGGCCAGTGCACCATTGCTTGGTGCCTGGCCCAATCAGTACCTGCACCTGCTTCATTTGTATAAAAACCCACTTCCCCTTCCTGTCCTTGCCGGATCTTGTTGCCTTGTGCCCTGTGAAAGCGTTTAGTGTGTTCCCAAGCCTGTGTTCCCAGACCTTCTGCTGTTGCCCCTGACTACGACTCTTGCTGCCTGCCCTGACCTTCTGCTACGTCCGACCTTGCTCTTGCCTTGTCCCTGTGTACCCCGCCTGTCTCAGCTGTCAGCTGGGGTTGAGTCGCTATCGGGTGGAACGACCTGGGGGTTACCTGCCGCTGCAAGTCCATCCCGCTTTGCGGCGGGCTCTGGTGAAAACCAGTAACCCCTTAGACTCCGTTCCCCTGGTACGGCCCACACCATCACCCCACTGACACAGAGGATCCACCTCCAGTGTCCTCGCTGCATACCAGTCCGGATCCTGACAACTGCTCCTATATACAAGAATATAACTACTATAATACTGCCTCTTATATACAAGAATATAACTACTATAATACTGTTCCTATATACAAGAATATAACTACTATAATACCGCCTCTTATATACAATAATATAACTACTATAATACTGCCCCTATATACAAGAATATAACTACTATAATACTGCTCCTATATACAAAAATATAACTACTATAATACTGCTCCTATATACAAGAATATAACTACTATAATACTACTCCTATATACAAGAATATAACTACTATAATACTGCTCCCTATATACAAGAATATAAGTACTATAATACTGCTCCTATATACAAGAATATAACTACTATAATACTACAATACTGCTCCTATATACAAGAATACAACTACTATAATACTGTTCCTATATACAAGAATATAACTACTATAATACTACAATACTGCTCCTATATACAAGAATACAACTACTATAATACTGTTCCTATATACAAGAATACAACTACTATAATACTGCTCCTATATACAAGAATATAACTACTATAATACTGCTCCTATATACAAGAATATAACTACTATAATACTGCTCCTATATACAAGAATATAACTACCATAATACTGCTCCTATATACAAGAATATAACTATTATAATGCTGCCCTACAATGTTAATAAAGCATTGTGCAGCATCCATGCCAATAGATGAGGTCCTAATGGTGTCATATGTTATGTATAAAGTCCACTATCCCCCGCACATGTCTTCTTCACCATTGTTCATTACGGTCGTATTTCTAGGCAGCGGAGGGTAAATAGCGGGCGTGTTGCTGCAGTCGTCTCTTTTCCTGGCGGTATTTCTCGCTCGCTCGTGTCTCTCGCCTGGCGTGCCTCTGCCGCTATAGAAAATAATAATTTAAAGCAAAAGAAAATAATGTGTTGCCATTCACTGCGCCGTCACTATGGAAATGAAGGACTCGCTCCTTTGTCTGGCGTGTCAGGAGCGCGAGCAGCAGCAAAGTGATTATCTTAATGTTCATTGTGTGGGAAATGCAGGGAGATCGGCTAATATACCGCCACAGAGGTCAATGGAGAATTACTGCTGTGGGGGCCCAAAGTCGCTTCTACTCTGGATCAATACTCAGATTATATCAGAGAGTGATAGAGGAAGAACTGGGGAGCGGGACAGCACTGAAACGCGTCACGTATACCACGCAGCTTGCTTAGCACTACCGCCACCTCTCGACTGGAAAGTGCAGTGGTGTGCATTGAGAAAACATTTACAGGGGCATTTTTTAGGTTTTAGCAGCCTCCTATGTAGAATAGTATATATTATATCATTATACGGGGGTTAGAAGACTCTCCCTATATAGCAATCTAGCATTCTGCCTGTCTGCAAGCGCTTCTAGGCAGAACTCTCTGTATACAGACAGCTCCCCCTAGTGGCAGTTCCAAGCAGACATAATTTCAGTACTTACCTGTGGCCGGGTGTAGACTTAGCTGAAATCTTCCTGCTATTCTGTACACTCCTGTTAGAGTATTGTTCACACTATGGACATAACACAAGGAAACTCAGAGCAGAATCTGCTTGAAGAATCTTATTCCGGAATCCACGGATGATGCCTGCGAGGACAATATTCTCCATCCCGTTCACTACAGCGCAGCCGCGGGACTTCTCTGGCGGAATCTGCAGGAAGATTGAACATCTTTAGCATTCCAGTGGAATCAAATACCTTCTCACAAGTTCTGTAATTAAACTAAGCAGCAAAGCCCTATTAAAATCAATGGGATTCTGCTGTAAGAAGAATCCATGCAGAATTTATGTAGTGTGAACAGGGCCTTAGACTATTTAAAGGGAAACTGTTTAATGCTGTTCAAACCACAGAGATGAAGAAAAAAAGATACAGGCAGTAGTGTACCTATGCTCTGGCAAAACCAGCCACGACTGGGGGCACAGACCTCCGCCCCAACGCAGTGCGGGCACCAATGTGCGTCACTCATCAACGCCTGCACTGTGGGAGAAGGAAGATGCGGCTGACGGAGGAGACTGCTGCATGGGACATGATCAGGTTAGCATAAGCTTCCGTCCCCTCCCCCTTTGTTCTGAGATCTTGGGGAGGAAAGGGGGTGTATGGCTGGGGCTACCTACCAGGCTACCTACTAACATAACTATCCACCTGGCTACCTAACAACATAACTACCTACCTGGCCACCTACCTACATAGCTACTTATTTATCTATCAACCTGGCTCCCTGCCTATATAACTACCTGCCTGGCTACCTACTTACCCACACATTTATCTTTCTACCTACTTTTTTACCTACCTATTTACTAAAGTACCTAGCTGCCTGCCTACTTATTTACCTACCCATGTACCTAGCTACCTACCTATCTACACAGTTACATACCTAGCTAGCTACCTACCTACCAACATATTTAGCTACTTGGGATGGGGTCTATTTACCTATCTAAGAATGTATTTATCTACCAGCCTATATAATTACCCATGGGTGGGAGGCTGCTTGATTAGGGAACTTACCTGCTGTGATACATACCTATCTGCCTAGGGGGGTGGGGTATACCTACTTAATGGAGGAACTACAAACCTAAGCACTTAAACTGTTCACCAAGAGGGGTATTATTACAGATTGGCGGCCTATAGATGGGGAGTATGTAAACAGGAAGGGGGGGGGGGGCGCACTGGAAAAATGTGGAGCAGATGCTAATTGTCACTGTATGGTAAAGACAGGGTAGGGCACACATGTGGGGGGGGGGGGGGAAGGGGAGGGGTGATTTTCCATTTCAGGACCTACCCCTGTATTTTGCAGACATTTAGTCAGGACTTACCTCTGTGATTCTACTGACCTTAGCAAGAACCTATTCCTGCATCTCTGCTAACCTTATCCAGGACATTCTCTTGCATCTCTCCTGACCATAGCCAGGTCCTACTCCTGTGACTCTGTTGACCTTTGCAGGGACCTAGTCCTGCACTTCTGCTGGCCTTAACAGAGACCTACCACTGCAACACTACTTACCATACTAACCCACATGTCTCAGGCCAGGCATCATCCCACTTGCAGGTCTCAGGCCTGGCACCATCACAACTGCAGGTCTCAGGCCTGGCATCATCCCACCTGTAGGTCGCAGGTCTGGCATCATCCCACCTGAAGGTCTCAGGCCTGGCATCATCCCACCTGAAGGTCTCAGGCCTGGCATCATCCCACCTGAAGGTCTCAGGCCTGGCATCATCCCACCTGAAGGTCTCAGGCCTGGCATCATCCCACCTCCCAGTCTCAGGCCTGGGCACCATCCCACCTACAGGTCTCAGGCCTGGTACCATCCCACCTCCAGGTCTCAGGCCTGGTACCATCCCACCTCCAGGTCTCAGGCCTGGCATCATCCCACCTCCAGGTCTCAGGCCTGGGCACCATCCCACCTACAGGTCTCAGGCCTGGTACCATCCCACCTCCAGGTCTCAGGCCTGGTACCATCCCACCTCCAGGTCTCAGGCCTGGCATCATCCCACCTCCAGGTCTCAGGCCTGGCATCATCCCACCTCCAGGTCTCAGGCCTGGCATCATCCCACCTCCAGGTCTCAGGCCTGGTACTATCCCGCCTCCAGGTCTCAGGCCTGGCATCATCCCACCTCCAGGTCTCAGGCCTGGCATCATCCGACCTCCAGGTCTCAGGCCTGGTACCATCCCACCTTCAGGTCTCAGGCCTGGTACCATCCCACCTGCAGGTCTCAGGCCTGGCATCATCCCACCTCCAGGTCTCAGGCCTGGCATCATCCCACCTCCTGGTCTCAGGCCTGGTACCATCCCACCTGCAGGGCTCAGGCCTGGCATCATCCCACCTCCAGGTCTAAGGCCTGGCATCATCCCACCTCCAGGTCTCAGGCCTGGCATCATCCCACCTCCAGGTCTCAGGCCTGGCATCATCCCACCTTCAGGTCTCAGGCCTGGTACAATCCCACCTCCAGGTCTCAGGCCTGGTACCATCCCACCTCCAGGTCTCAGGCCTGGTACCATCCCACCTCCAGGTCTCAGGCCTGACATCATCCCACCTCCAGGTCTCAGGCCTGGTACCATCCCACCTCCAGGTCTCAGGCCTGGTACCATCCCACCTCCAGGTCTCAGGCCTGGTACCATCCCACCTGCAGGTCTCAGGCCTGGTACCATACCACCTCCAGGTCTCAGGCCTGGCATCATCCCACCTGCAGGGCTCAGGCCTGGCATCACCCCACCTCCAGGTCTCATGCAGGATATGAAAAAAAGGAAACAGAAATACAAAGCGCAGCAATGTGCTGTTACTCAGTGTATCAGGTGTCAGAGAAAAGAATCTTGCTCACCTTTGGGTGTTGTACTTTGAGCACAACACCATGTAGCGCTTGCGGCCAAGGCCGGCACCTTCCCATCCTGCCGCGGCCAAGGTCAACACCTTCCCATCCTGGAATCCTCCCGGACAGTCTTGTGGATGCAGGAATCAGTGGCAAGAGCAACAGTAGAAAATGCAGGTACCGGAGAGAGTGCCTCATCGCACATGCATTTTCTATTATAGCTCTTGCTACTGATTCCTACCTCCAGGTCTCAGGCCTGGCATTATTCCACCTGTAGTTCTCAGGCCTGGCATTATTCCACCTGTAGTTCTCAGGCCTGGCATCATTCCACCTGTAGGGCTCAGTTCTGGCATCATTCCACCTGTAGGGCTGAGGTCTGGCATCATTCCACCTGTAGTTCTCAGGCCTAGCATCATTCCACCTGTAGGGCTCAGGCCTGGCATCATCCCACCTGTAGGTCTCAGGCCTGGCACCATCCCACCTGTAGGTCTCAGGCATGAGACCATCCCACCTGCATGTTTCAGGCCTGGAACCATCCCACCTGCAGGGCTCAGGTCTGGCATCGTCCCACCTGCAGGTTTCAGGCCTGGCATCATCCCACCTCCCGGTTTAAGGCCTGGCACCATCCCACCTACAGGGCTCAGGTCTGGCATCATCCCACCTGCAGGGCTCAGATCTGGTACCATCCCACCTGTAGGTCTCAGGCCTGGCAGTATCCCACCTGTAGGTCTCGGGCCTGACAGTATCCCACCTGTAGGTCTCAGGCCAGGCACCATCCCACTTGTAGGTCTCAGGCCTGGCATCATCACACCTGCAGGTCTCAGGCCTGGCATCATCCTCCCTCCAGGTTTCAGGCCTGGCACCATCCCACCTGCAGGGCTCAGGCCTGGCATCATACCACCTGTAGGTCTCAGGCCTGGCATCATCCCACCTGTAGGTCTCAGGCCTGGGCACCATCCCACCTGCAGGTCTCAGGCCTGGCATCATGCCCCCTGCAGGTCTCAGGCCTGGTACCATTCCACCTCCAGGTCTCAGGTCTGGCATCATGCCACCTCCCGGTTTCAGGCCTGGCATCATTCGACCTCCCGGTTTAAGGCCTGGCACCATCCCACCTACAGGGCTCAGGTCTGGCATCATCGCACCTGCCGGGCTCAGGTCTGGTACCATCCCACCTGTAGGTCTCAGGCCTGGCAGTATCCCACCTGTAGGTCTCAGGCCTAGCATCATCCCACCTCCAGGTCTCAGGCCTGGCATCATCCCACCTGTAGGTCTCAGGCCTGGCACAATCCCACCTGCAGGGCTCAGGTCTGGCACCATCCCACCTGCAGGTCACAGGCCTGGCACCATCTCACCTGTAGGTCTCAGGCCTGGCATCATCCCACCTGTAGGTCTCAGGCCTGGCACCATCTCACCTGTAGGTCTCAGGCCTGGCATCATCCCACCTCCAGCTCTCAGGCCTGGCATCATCCCACCTGTAGGTCTCAGGCCTGGCACAATCCCACCTGCAGGGCTCAGGTCTGGCACCATCCCACTTGTAGGTCTCAGGCCTGGCATCATCCCACCTGAAGGTCTCAGGCCTGGCATCGTCCCACCTGTAGCTCTCAGGCCTGGCATCATCCCACATGTAGGTCTCAGGTCTGGCATCGTCCCACATGTAGGTCTCAGGCCTAGTATCATCCCACATGTAGGTCTCAGGCCTGGCATCATCCCACTTGTAGGGCTCAGTTCTGGCATCATTCCACCTGTAGGGCTGAGGCCTGGCATCATTCCACCTGTAGTTCTCAGGCCTAGCATCATTCCACCTGTAGGGCTCAGGCCTGGCACCATCCCACCTGTAGGTCTCAGGCCTGGCATCATTCCACCTGTAGGGCTCAGGCCTGGCACCATCCCACCTGTAGTTCTCAGGCCTGGCATCATCCCACCTGTAGGTCTCAGGCCTGGCACCATCCCACCTGTAGGTCTCAGGCATGAGACCATCCCACCTGCATGTTTCAGGCCTGGAACCATCCCACCTGCAGGGCTCAGGTCTGGCATCGTCCCACCTGCAGGTTTCAGGCCTGGCATCATCCCACCTCCCGGTTTAAGGCCTGGCACCATCCCACCTACAGGGCTCAGGTCTGGCATCATCCCACCTGCAGGGCTCAGATCTGGTACCATCCCACCTGTAGGTCTCAGGCCTGGCAGTATCCCACCTGTAGGTCTCGGGCCTGACAGTATCCCACCTGTAGGTCTCAGGCCAGGCACCATCCCACTTGTAGGTCTCAGGCCTGGCATCATCACACCTGCAGGTCTCAGGCCTGGCATCATCCTCCCTCCAGGTTTCAGGCCTGGCACCATCCCACCTGCAGGGCTCAGGCCTGGCATCATACCAACTGTAGGTCTCAGGCCTGGCATCATCCCACCTGTAGGTCTCAGGCCTGGGCACCATCCCACCTGAAGGTCTCAGGCCTGGCATCATGCCCCCTGCAGGTCTCAGGCCTGGTACCATTCCACCTCCAGGTCTCAGGTCTGGCATCATGCCACCTCCCGGTTTCAGGCCTGGCATCATTCGACCTCCCGGTTTAAGGCCTGGCACCATCCCACCTACAGGGCTCAGGTCTGGCATCATCGCACCTGCCGGGCTCAGGTCTGGTACCATCCCACCTGTAGGTCTCAGGCCTGGCAGTATCCCACCTGTAGGTCTCAGGCCTAGCATCATCCCACCTCCAGGTCTCAGGCCTGGCATCATCCCACCTGTAGGTCTCAGGCCTGGCACAATCCCACCTGCAGGGCTCAGGTCTGGCACCATCCCACCTGCAGGTCACAGGCCTGGCACCATCTCACCTGTAGGTCTCAGGCCTGGCATCATCCCACCTCCAGCTCTCAGGCCTGGCATCATCCCACCTGTAGGTCTCAGGCCTGGCACAATCCCACCTGCAGGGCTCAGGTCTGGCACCATCCCACTTGTAGGTCTCAGGCCTGGCATCATCCCACCTGAAGGTCTCAGGCCTGGCATCGTCCCACCTGTAGCTCTCAGGCCTGGCATCATCCCACATGTAGGTCTCAGGTCTGGCATCGTCCCACATGTAGGTCTCAGGCCTGGTATCATCCCACATGTAGGTCTCAGGCCTGGCATCATCCCACTTGTAGGTCTCAGGCCTGGCATCGTCCCACATGTAGGTCTCAGGCCTGGCATCATCCCACATGTAGGTCTCAGGCATGGCATCATCCCACATGTAGGTCTCAGACCTGGCATCATCTCACCTGTAGATCTTAGGCCTGGCATCATCCCACCTGTAGGTCTCAGGCCTGGCATCATCCCACCTGTAGGTCTCAGGCCTGGCATCATCCCACCATTAGGTCTCAGGCCTGGCATTATCCCACCTGTAGGTCTCAGGCCTGGCATCATCCCACCAGCAGGTCTCAGGCCTGGCATCATCCCACCTGCAGGACTCAGGCCTGGCATCATCCTACCTGCAGGTCCGAGGCCTGGCATCATCCCACCTGCAGGTCCGAGGCCTGGCATCATCCCACCTGCAGGTCTCAGGCCTGGCATCATCCCACCTGCAGGACTCAGGCCTGGCATCATCCTACCTGCAGGTCCGAGGCCTGGCATCATCCCACCTGCAGGTCCGAGGCCTGGCATCATCCCACCTGCAGAGCTCAGGTGGGATGCACCATCTGCAGTAAAGCGTCATCTCTCTCTTCATCACACAGGAGTCAAACAGGATATTTTTTTACATTTTTTGCCACAGAAAAGTAATTATCAGCTAAAAATGTTGTGACAAATCCTGGTGCAGTCAGACTGTTGTGATAGGTGCAGCGTCTGATCTCCAAGATTCCTCGGCTCCAGAGTTATAATTTTTCTTCTCGTCTTGCGGCACATCAGAGCTGGTGGCAGTGAAGTGTCTGTGTGTGGAAGAGCTCTGCCAGCTGGCGCGGTCCCTCCGTGCTGCACAAAAACAAATAAAAGCAAACAGCAGCAAAGCAACCGCAAAGGAGCAATGTCTGCTGCTGGGTGCCCATGTGGGGGTCCGACCGGGTACTAGAGGGGGCAGCAATGAGGGGCCCCTGCCGGTAACACTAGATTCTAAGGAGACAGAAAGCCTTAGATACTGATAGGAGAATCCAAAGTATTGAAATCCACAGGGTATACAATGAGGAAGAGAGGAAATGAATGATACATAAACAATAAAAGAAACTTTTATACACTGACAAAGACTATAACACATCCACCCTGACACTGATATATGACACTGACAATAATATATCCACCCTGACACTGATATATGACACTGACTATAATACATCCACCCTGACACTGATATATGACACTGACTATAATATATCCGGCCTGACACTGATATATGACACTGACTATAATATATCCACCCTGACACTGATATATGACACTGACTATAATATATCCACCCTGACACTGATATATGAAACTGACTATAATATATCCACCCTGACACTGATATATGACACTGACTATAATATATCCACCCTGACACTGATATATGACACTGACTATGACACATCCACCCTGACACTGATATATGACACTGACTATAATATATCCAACCTGACACTGATATATGACACTGACTATAATATATCCACCCTGACACTGATATATGACACTGACTATAATATATCCACCCTGACACTGATATATGACACTGACTATGACACATCCACCCTGACACTGATATATGACACTGACTATAATATATCCAACCTGACACTGATATATGACACTGACTATAATATATCCGGCCTGACACTGATATATGACACTGACTATAATATATCCACCCTGACACTGATATATGACACTGACTATGACACATCCACCCTGACACTGATATATGACACTGACTATAATATATCCAACCTGACACTGATATATGACACTGACTATAATATATCCACCCTGACACTGATATATGACACTGACTATAATATATCCACCCTGACACTGATATATGACACTGACTATAATATATCCACCCTGACACTGATATATGACACTGGCTATAATATATCCACCCTGACACTGATATATGACACTGACTATAATATATCCACCCCGACACTGATATATGACACTGACTATAATATATCCACCCCGACACTGATATATGACACTGACTATAATACATCCACCCTGACACTGATATATGACACTGACTATAATATATCCACCCTGACACTGATATATGACACTGACTATAATATATCCACCCTGACACTGATATATGACACTGACTATAATATATCCACCCCGACACTGATATATGACACTGACTATAATACATCCACCCCGACACTGATATATGACACTGACTATAATACATCCACCCCGACACTGATATATGACACTGACTATAATATATCCACCCTGACACTGATATATGACACTGACTATAATATATCCACCCTGACACTGATATATGACACTGACTATAATACATCCAACCCTGACACTGATATATGACACTGACTATAATACATCCACCCTGACACTGATATATGACACTGACTATAATATATCCACCCTGACACTGATATATGACACTGACTATAATATATCCATCCTGACACTGATATATGACAATGACTATAATATATCCACCCTGACACTGATATATGACACTGACTATAATATATCCATCCTGACACTGATATATGACACTGACTATAATATATCCACCCTGACACTGATATATGACACTGACTATAATATATCCACCCTGACACTGATATATGACACTGACTATAATATATCCACCCTGACACTGATATATGACACTGACTATAATATATCCACCCTGACACTGATATATGACACTGACTATAATATATCCACCCTGACACTGATATATGACACTGACTATAATATATCCAACCTGACACTGATATATGACACTGACTATTACACATCCACCCTGACACTGATATATGACACTGACTATAATATATCCACCCTGACACTGATATATGACACTGACTATAATATATCCAACCTGACACTGATATATGACACTGACTATAATATATCCAACCTGACACTGATATATGACACTGACTATAATATATCCACCCTGACACTGATATATGACACTGACTATAATATATCCACCCTGACACTGATATATGACACTGACTATAATATATCCACCCTGACACTGATATATGACGCTGACTATAATATATCCAACCTGACACTGATATCTGACACTGACTATAAAATACCCAACCTGACACTGATATATGACACTGACTATAATATATCCAACCTGACACTGATATATGACACTGACTATAATATATCCACTCTGACACTGATATATGACACTGACTATAATATATCCAACCTGACACTGATATATGACACTGACTATAATATATCCACCCTGACACTGATATATGACACTGACTATAATATATCCACCCTGACACTGATATATGACACTGACTATAATATATCCAACCTGACACTGATATATGACACTGACTATAATATATCCATCCTGACACTGATATATGACACTGACTATAATATATCCACCCTGACACTGATATATGACACTGACTATAATATATCCACCCTGACACTGATATATGACACTGACTATAATATATCCGCCCTGACACTGATATATGACACTGACTATAATATATCCACCCTGACACTGATATATGACACTGACTATAATATATCCACCCTGACACTGATATATCACAGTGACTATAATATATCCACCCTGACACTGATATATGACACTGACTATAATATATCCACCCTGACACTGATATATGACAGTGACTATAATATATCCACCCTGACACTGATATATGACACTGACTATAATATATCCGGCCTGACACTGATATATGACACTGACTATAATACATCCAACCTGACACTGATATATGACACTGACTATAATATATCCACCCTGACACTGATATATGACACTGACTATAATATATCCAACCTGACACTGATATATGACACTGACTATAATATATCCAACCTGACACTGATATATGACACTGACTATAATATATCCACCCTGACACTGATATATGACACTGACTATAATATATCCAACCTGACACTGATATATGACACTGACTATAATATATCCACCCTGACACTGATATATGACAGTGACTATAATATATCCACCCTGACACTGATATATGACACTGACTATTATATATCCACCCTGACACTGATATATGACACTGACTATAATATATCCACCCTGACACTGATATATGACACTGACTATAATATATCCACCCTGACACTGATATATGACAGTGACTATAATATATCCACCCTGACACTGATATATGACACTGACTATAATATATCCACCCTGACACTGATATATGACACTGACTATAATATATCCACCCTGACACTGATATATGACACTGACTATAATATATCCGGCCTGACACTGATATATGACAGTGACTATAATATATCCACCCTGACACTGATATATGACACTGACTATAATATATCCACCCTGACACTGATATATGACAGTGACTATAATATATCCACCCTGACACTGATATATGACACTGACTATAATATATCCGGCCTGACACTGATATATGACACTGACTATAATACATCCACCCTGACACTGATATATGACACTGACTATAATATATCCAACCTGACACTGATATATGACACTGACTATAATATATCCGGCCTGACACTGATATATGACACTGACTATAATATATCCACCCTGACACTGATATATGACACTGACTATAATATATCCACCCTGACACTGACTATAATATATCCACCCTGACACTGATATATGACACTGACTATAATACATCCACCCTGACACTGATATATGACACTGACTATAATACATCCACCCTGACACTGATATATGACACTGACTATAATATATCCACCCTGACACTGATATATGACACTGACTATAATATATCCATCCCGACACTGATATATGACACGGACTATAATATATCCATCCTGACACTGATATATGACACTGACTATAATACATCCACCCTGACACTGATATATGACACTGACTATAATATATCCACCCTGACACTGATATATGACACTGACTATAATATATCCATCCCGACACTGATATATGACACGGACTATAATATATCCATCCTGACACTGATATATGACACTGACTATAATATATCCACCCTGACACTGATATATGACACTGACTATAATATATCCGGCCTGACACTGATATATGACACTGACTATAATATATCCACCCTGACACTGATATATGACACTGACTATAATATATCCACCCTGATACTGATATATGACACTGACTATAATATATCCACCCTGACACTGATATATGACACTGACTATAATACATCCACCCTGATACTGATATATGACACTGACTATAATATATCCACCCCGACACTGATATATGACACTGACTATAATATATCCACCCCGACACTGATATATGACACTGACTATAATATATCCACCCTCACACTGATATATGACACTGACTATAATATATCCACCCTGACACTGATATATGACACTGACTATAATATATCCACCCTGACACTGATATATGACACTGACTATAATATATCCGGCCTGACACTGATATATGACACTGACTATAATATATCCACCCTGACACTGATATATGACACTGACTATTATATATCCACCCTGACACTGATATATGACACTGACTATAATATATCCACCCTGACACTGATATATGACACTGACTATAATATATCCACCCTCACACTGATATATGACACTGACTATAATATATCCACCCTGACACTGATATATGACACTGACTATAATATATCCACCCTCACACTGATATATGACACTGACTATAATATATCCACCCTGACACTGATATATGACACTGACTATAATACATCCACCCTGACACTGATATATGACACTGACTATAATACATCCACCCTGACACTGATATATGACACTGACTATAATATATCCACCCTGACACTGATATATGACACTGACTATAATATATCCACCCTGACACTGATATATGACACTGACTATAATA